>NC_092720.1:206628779-206821279 GCF_047496885.1 Scyliorhinus torazame
ATAATTATACACTTAGAGAAAGATAAGTTAATAATAGACAGTCAACATGATTGTAGAGCAGGTCACGTCTGACAAATTTAATTGAGTTATTTGACGAGGTGACGGAAGCAGTGGATGAGGGTAGTGTCATGGATGTTGTACATTTGGACTTTCAGAAAGCATTTGATACAGTGGCAGGTTGGTTGGAAAATTAAAAATGTTTGGGATTGAAGGACCCTGGGCAGCATGGATTGGAAATTGGCTAAGATATGAAACAGAGGGTAGGTATAGATGGACATTTCCCAGACTGGTGACAAGTTGAACGTGGTCTTCCCCAGGGCTCCCTTGCTTTTTCTGATTCATGTAAATGATTCAGATGTGGGTGTGTTGAGGGCAAAATCTCTAATTTTGCAGATGATACTGAGCTGGGGAAAATAATGAATTGTGAGGATGACGCTGAGCGATTCAAAGGGACTTTGCCAAGTTGGTCAAACGGGCAGACAAACATCAATGCAGCGAAATGTGAGGTAATGCATTTTGGTAGAAGAATCATGTGGAGACAATAGAGGCTCAAATGGTACAAATTTGAGGGGAGTACAGGAGCAGAGGAACTTCAGGATTCAAGTGCATAATTTTCTGAGGGTGGCCAGGCAGGTTGAAACAGGTGTTAAGAAGGCTTATAGCAGGGCAGCACGGTGGCGCAGTGGTAGCACTGCAGTCACACGGCACCGAGGTCCCAGGTTCGATCCCGGCTCTGGGTCATTGTCCGTGTGGAGTTTGCACATTCTCCCCGTGTCTGCGTGGGTTTCACCCCCACAACCCAGAGATGTGTAGGGAAGGTGGATTGAACATTCTAAATTGCCCCTTAATTGGAAAAAATGAATTGGGTACACTAAATGTTTTTCTTTTTTAAAGGCTTACAGCATTCTTGGGTATTTAAATAGAGGCATAGAGTATAAAATCAAGAAAGTGATGCTACACCTCTACACATCATTGGTCAAACCATATTTGGAGCATTGTGTTCAGTTCTAGGCACCTTATTGAAGGAAGGATGTTAAAGCCCTGGGGAGAATGCAGAGGAGATTCACTAAAATCGTAGATCCCTTCAGTACAGAAAGAAGCCAATCCCTATCCCCATGACCCCACCGAGGGGCAATTTAGCATGGCAAATCCACCTAACCTGCACATCTTTGGACTGTCGGAGAAACCGGAGCACCCGGGAGGAAACCCACGCAGACACAGGGAAAACGTGCAAACTCCACACTGACAAGCATCCGAGGTCAGAATTGAACCCGGGTTGCTGGCGCCGTGAGGCAGCAGTGCTAGCCACTGTGCCACCCGCTTATTCCTTGGCTGACTAGGTTTTTCGCTGTTAAGTTAGGTTGAAGTTATTGCATCACCAAGACGACCCCCTCACCCCACCCACCCCTCCCCACCCATCACCCGGCCCAAACCCCTCCCTGTCTGATGTGCTTCTCTTCATTATTCTGTACACCTCCTATTGAACCTTCTTTTCATATTTATCTTCTCATCAACACAATGTGTAGAATAATAGAACCACCGCAGTACAGAAGGCGGCCACTCGGCCCATCGAATCTGACCCTCCGCCCTATCCCCGTAACATTTGGACACTTAAGGGTAATTTAGCATGGCCAGTCGACTAAGCTGCACATCTTTGACTGTGGGAGGAAACCGGAGCAAACTCCACACAGAGTCACCTAAGGTCGGAATTGAACCGGTCTCTAGCACTGTGAGGCAGCAGTGCTAACCACTGTGCCAGCGTGCCGCTCAAATAATAGCAGGAATGAGCAATTTTAGATACAAGGAAAGAACGGGGAAATTGGTTTTGTTCTTCTTGGAGCAGAGAAGATTAAGAAGTGACCTTACGGAGGTGTTCAAAATTCTGAACAATTTTGACAGGGTAAAGAAGAATATTCGGTTTCCACTAGTTGGTATGTCAGTGAGGGCATTTAAAAGTTTATTGGATAAGCATATGGATGATAATGGCATCGTGTAGGTTAGATGGCTTTTGTTTTTTGACTTCCCATGTCGGTGCAACATTGTGGGCCGAAGGGCCTGTACTGCGCTGTATCGTTCTATGTTCTAGGGGTCACAATTTCAAGATAGTCAGCAAGAGAGCGAGGAGCGAGATGAGGAGAAACTTCTTTACTCAGAGAATTGTTAGGGTATTGAATGCGCTGCCTGGGAGAGTGGTGGAGGTGGATTCCATAGGAGGGTTCAAAAGAGAGCTGGATATATATTTGAATGTGATGAATTTAGAGGGTTACGGAGATAGGGCTGGGGAATGGGACCAGCTCATTAGCTCTTTTGGGAGCCGGTGCAGACACGATGGGCAGAATGGCCTCCTTCTGTGCTGTAAATAACAAACACAGACTCCAAGAGAGCAACTAGCAAACATACATACCCCAAGAGAGGCGCACATGCAGACACATACACACCGTGAGAGATGCATGCACACACACACACAGCCCAAGAGAGGTGCGTGCGCATACATATACATCCCATTGAGATGCGCGCACACACTCTAGGGCACTCACACACACGCATGCGCCACACACACACACAACGACACATGCACACACACAACGGCACATGCACACACACAACGGCACATGCACACACACAACGGCACATGCACACACACAACGGCACATGCACACAGGGGTGCGTGCAAATGCATACACAAACACAGGATGTCAGGTGCAGGCATGCACACGTGCACACACACACACACACGTGTGCACTCGCACAAGGGTGCACACACACAGATATAGTGGTGTGCACACACACAGACACAGATCAAATGCAGGCACGCACGTACTCACATGCGCACACACGTGCACCCACACTCGCAAGGACACACACACACGTGCACCCACACACGCGCAAGCACACACACGCACGTGCACCCACACACTCGCGCAAGCACACACACGCACGTGCACCCACACACTCGCGTGCACACGCGCACACGCACACGGGTGTGCGCGCGCGCACACAGACACACTGGTGCGCGCGCACACACACACGGACACGGACACACAAGGGTGCACACACATAAGGGTGCGCACACGCCCACACACAGGTGCGCGCGTGTACACACACACACACACACACACACACACACACGTACACACACACACGTACACACACACACGTACACACACACACGTACACACACACACGTACACACACACACGTACACACACACACACACACACACACACACACACACACACACACACACACACACACACACACACACACACACACACACACACACACACACACACACACACACACACACACACACACACACACACACACACACACACACACACACACACACACACACACACACACACACACACACACACACACACACACACACACACACACACACACACACACACACACACACACACACACACACACACACACACACACACACACACACACACACACACACACACACACACACACACACACACACACACACACACACACACACACACACACACACACACACACACACACACACACACACACACACACACACACACACACACACACACACACACACACACACACACACACACACACACACACACACACACACACACACACACACACACACACACACACACACACACACACACACACACACACACACACACACACACACACACACACACACACACACACACACACACACACACACACACACACACACACACACACACACACACACACACACACACACACACACACACACACACACACACACACACACACACACACACACACACACACACACACACACACACACACACACACACACACACACACACACACACACACACACACACACACACACACACACACACACACACACACACACACACACACACACACACACACACACACACACACACACACACACACACACACACACACACACACACACACACACACACACACACACACACACACACACACACACACACACACACACACACACACACACACACACACACACACACACACACACACACACACACACACACACACACACACACACACACACACACACACACACACACACACACACACACACACACACACACACACACACACACACACACACACACACACACACACACACACACACACACACACACACACACACACACACACACACACACACACACACACACACACACACACACACACACACACACACACACACACACACACACACACACACACACACACACACACACACACACACACACACACACACACACACACACACACACACACACACACACACACACACACACACACACACACACACACACACACACACACACACACACACACACACACACACACACACACACACACACACACACACACACACACACACACACACACACACACACACACACACACACACACACACACACACACACACACACACACACACACACACACACACACACACACACACACACACACACACACACACACACACACACACACACACACACACACACACACACACACACACACACACACACACACACACACACACACACACACACACACACACACACACACACACACACACACACACACACACACACACACACACACACACACACACACACACACACACACACACACACACACACACACACACACACACACACACACACGGGTGTGCGCACACACACACACGGGTGTGCGCACACACACACACACGGGTGTGCGCACACACACACACACACGGGTGTGCGCACACACACACACACGGGTGTGCGCACACACACACACACACTGGTGCGTGTGCACACACACACACACACACTGGTGCGTGCGCACACACACACACACACACACTGGTGCGTGCGCACACACACACACACACTGGTGCGTGCGCACACACACACACACACACTGGTGCGTGCGCACACACACACACACACACTGGTGCGTGCGCACACACACACACACACACTGGTGCGTGCGCACACACACACACACACACTGGTGCGTGCGCACACACACACACACACACTGGTGCGTGCGCACACACACACACACACACATGGGTGCGCACACACAAGGGTGCGCACACACACAGATAGAGCAGTGCGCGCATGCACACACACAAGGGAACACACGTGCACCCACACACACAAGGGTGCACACACACACACACACACACACACAAGGGTGTGCGTGCGCACCCACACACACTCACATGGGAGCGCGCACATACACAAGGGTGCACACACACACACACACACAAGGGTGTGCGTGCGCACCCACACACACTCACATGGGAGCACGCACATACACAAGGGTGCACACACACAAGGGTACACGCACACGCGCACACGCACACACACGGGTGCGCGCGCGCACACACACACTGGTGCGCGCGCGCGCACACACACACACACACACACACTGGTGCGCGCGCGCACACACACACACACACACACACACACACACTGGTGCGTGCGCACACACACACACACACACTGGTGCGTGCGCACACACACACACACACACACACAGATAGAGCAGTGCGCGCATGCACACACACAAGGGAACACACGTGCACCCACACACACAAGGGTGCACACACACACACACAAGGGTGTGCGTGCGCACCCACACACACTCACAAGGGAGCGCGCACCCACACACACTCACAAGGGAGCGCGCACATACACACACTCACAAGGGAGCGCGCACATACACACACTCACAAGGGAGTGCGCACATACACACACTCACAAGGGAGTGCGCACATACACACACTCACAAGGGAGTGCGCACATATACACACTCACAAGGGAGTGCGCACACACACACGGGCGCGCACACGCGCGCGCGCACACACACACGGGTGCGCGTGCACACACACACGGGTGCGCGCGCACACACACGGGTGCGCACGTGCACACACACACACACACGGGTGCGCGCGTGCACACACACACACACACACACACACACACACACGGGTGCGCGCGTGCACACACACACACACACACACACACACACACCGGTGCACGCGCACACGCGCACACACACGGGTGTGCGCGCGCACACACACACACACACACACACACACACACACACGGGTGCGCGCGCACACACACACACACGGGTGCGCGCGCACACACACACACACGGGTGCGCATGCACACACACACACACGGGTACGCGCGCACACACACACAAAGGGTGCACACACACGGGTGCGCACACACGGGTGCGCACACACGGGTGCGCACACACGGGTGCGCACACACACACAGATAGAGGAGTGCGCGCATGCACACACACATGGGTGCACGTGCACAACACGGGTGTGTATGCAGAAACCAACACATACATACGCACACAGACGGGTGCGCGCGCACACACACACATAGGCACAAACACAGATACAAACACAGGGGTGCACATACACAAGTACGCGCACACACAGGCACAAAGAGAGAGACACACACACACAGACAGGAGTGTGCACACACACAGTTCACACACACAGACAGACAGGAGTTCACACACACATGGGGGCACACACAACACACACACAGACAGAGGGAGACACACAGACAGAGGGAGACACACAGACAGAGGGAGACACACAGACAGGGGGAGACACAAGAGGCTATACACACACACTTGCAGATGGAGAGATGCTTGTGCCATATTTCTACATAGCTTTCAAACATCTGTGAAGTATTGACGAAAGTACAGACACATTGCAGCTGTGGTGTTAATTGAACACTGCATGGATCACAGATTGCAGTTAATTTATGCTGAAAAATAACGTCGCAGCTTCTGAGAACATGCGCAGCATGCCCCTTCCATAAACTGGACCCAGGAGAACAGTGGGCTACGACTCTACAGAGTTAACCTGAATCAGGGAGGATTTCATACTGGTCAATTTGGTTTCTGTGACCCTCCTCCTTAATAAGGGGCCCACTCTCCCTGCTCTGCTGCCTTCGCAGTGCTAATCTCCCACCAGCAGGTGTCAATATTGGTCTCTGAACCTTTTCCAGTCTTGTGCAATTTTAAATTACTCCTTTGATTCATTTATGTGTTGTGGGCATCGTTTCGTTTGCTGGGTCAGCATTTTTATTTCTTGTGCCTAATTGCCCTTGAGGAGGTGGTGGTGAGCTTCCTTCTTGAACCCTGCAGTTCATGTAATGTAGGTACTCCCACAGTACTGTAAGGGAGGGAGTTCAGAATGTTGACTTAGCGACAGTGAAGGAACGATGCTATCTTTCCATGTCGGGGTGTTGAGTGACTTCGAGGGAAAATTCCAGGTGGTGGTTTTCCCAGGTATCTGCTGCCCTGACCTTCTAGATGGTAGTGGTTGTGGGTTTGGAAGATGCTGCCAAAGGAGCCTCGGTGATGGTGCACACAGCTGATGTGCATTGGTGGTGGAGGGTTTGACTGTGTGTGGATGGGGTGCCAATGAAGTGGGGCTGCTTTGTCCTGGATGGTGTCGAGCTTCTCGAATGTTGTTGGAGCTGAACTCAGCCAGGCAAGTGGAGAATATTCCATCACACTCCTGACAAGTGCCTTGTAGATGGTGGACAGGCTTTTCTTTAGGTGGGGTGGGGGGGTCAGTGGGTGAGTTACTCGCCGTAGGAGTCTGAGCCTTTGACTTGCTCTGGTAGCCACAGTATTAATATCGCTAGTCCAGTTCAGTTTCTGATCAATGGTAACCCCCCAGAATGTTGCTAGTCGGGATTCAATGATGGTAATGCCATTTAATTGCATGGAATGATCATTGCCTGGCATTTTGTGCTGCTCAAACATTACTTGTCACTTGTTAGCCCAAGCCTGGATATTGTCCAGCTCTTGCTCCATTTTGACAGGAACTAATTCAGAGGAATGGGCGAATGGTGCTGAACATTGTGCAGGTATCAGTGAACATCCGCACATCTGACCTTATGCTGGAGGGAGGGTCATTGATGAAGCAGCTGAAGATAGTTGGGCCTAGGACACTACCCTGAGGGACTCCGGAAGTATGTCCTGGAGCTGAGATGATTGACATCCATCCATCACAACCATCTTTCTTTGTGCCAGGTATGGCTTCAACCAGCGGAGAGATTTCCCCCCCGATTCCCATTGACTCCAGTTTTGCCAGCGCTCAATCGGGCAAATGCTGCCTCGATGTCATGGGCAGTCACTCCCACCTCACCGCTGGGGTCCAGCTCTTTTGTCCTTCTTTGAACCAAGGTTTAATGGAGAATAGACACTGCTCTGGGGTCCAGCTCTTTTGTCCTTCTTTGAACCAAGGTTTAATGGAGAATAGACACTGCTCCCCTACCCTGCCGTAAAGGGGAATGCACATAGTGTCATCTCTCAGCATTGTTAAGAACAATGGAGGTATTTCCAATGGCTGTGAGAGAATCAAATATTCCTCCTCATTTTGAACCGTTTGAACTTTTCCAGTTACAGCACTGAAGCACCAGTACGATGGTCTGCAGCCATCGCTCCCTCCTCCCCACCAAAGACACCCAGGCAGGCTGCAGTGGAAAGATCCACAGCTCTACTCGAACACGCAAAAAGTAAAAAAACTGACCTTGGAACTTTCTGGAAACTCATCCGCTGTCCGATGGACCAGGGTGTTGCTCTTATTGCCAATTCGGGCGTAGATGCAATTGGCTGCGGCGTCGTCAGGCACGCTCAGTTTGTCGTACTGATAGTCCGTTAGCTGCTCCATTGCCTATCGGCAAAGAGGAAAATACTGACATTCTGAGCAACTACAGGCCTGTACGGCCATCGCTCCCTCACAGCAACTCAATCACATCAACCGTTACCCAGATATGGAGTGAATCTTCCTCTACTCTGTATATAACCCCGTGCTGTACCTGTCCTGGGAGTGTTTGATGGGACAGTGTAGAGGGAGCTTTACTCTGTATCTAACCCCGCGCTGTACCTGTCCTGGGAGTGTTTGATGGGACAGTGTAGAGGGAGCTTTACTCTGTATATAACCCCGCGCTGTACCTGTCCCGGGAGTGTTTGATGGGACAGTGTAGAGGGAGCTTTACTCTGTATCTAACCCCGTGCTGTACCTGTTCTGGGAGTGTTTGATGGGACAGTGTAGAGGGAGCTTTACTCTGTATCTAACCCCATGCTGTACCTGTCCTGGGAATGTTTGATGGGGACAGTGTAGAGGTGGCTTTACTCTGTATCGAACCCCGTGCTGTCCCTGTCCTGGGAGTGTTTGATGGGACAGTGTAGAGGGAGTTTTACTCTGTATCTAACCCCGTGCTGTAGTTGTCCTGGGAGTGTTTGATGGGGACAATGTAGGGGGGGCTTTACTCTGTATCTAACCTGTGCTGTACCTGTCCTGGGAATGTTTGATGGGATAGTGTAGAGGGAGCTTTACTCTGTATCTAACCCCGTGCTGTACCTGTCCTGGGAGTGTTTGATGGGATAGTGTAGAGGGAGCTTTACTCTGTATCTAGCCCCGTGCTGTACCTGTCCTGGGAATGTTTGATGGGATAGTGCAGAGGGAGCTTTACTCTGTATCTAACCCCGTGCTGTACCTGTCCTGGGAGTGTTTGATGGGACAGTGCAGAGGGAGCTTTACTCTGTATCTAACCCTGTGCTGTACCTGTCCTGGGAGTGTTTGATGGGGACAGTGTAGAGGGAGCTTTACTCTGTATCTAACCCCGTGCTGTATCTATCCTGGGAGTGTTTGATGGGACAGTGTAGAGGAAGCTTTACTCTGTATCTAACCCCGTGCTGTACCTATCCTGGGAGTGTTTGATGGGGACAGTGTAGAGGGAGCTTTACACTGTATCTAACCCCGTGCTGTGTGTTCAGTGGGGAGTGTAGTGGAGGTGGGTAAAGGGGATTACCTTACCTTTATGGCCCTTCGGGCAGCCTCACTGTTCCCAATGATAATGGTGCTGGGACCTCCCATGCTGCAGAAACTCTTCAAATGATGGGGTTCGGGAATGTGCACGATGGAGACAGTAAAATCCTAGACAGCCAAGAACCAACAATCCATTATCACGAACTGACCATTACCATACAAGACACGTACCCTTCAGCCCACATCCTGAAATATGTCAACCTGACGATTTGATCTCATGGATTATCAGTCAATACAGATTCCTGGTTCCTCTCGTTACCCCACCAAACTCCCAAAAGTACACTGCCCCCCCCCCCCCTCCAGAGTGGGGACGAACGGAGACCCCGGTACACATTTAACACCCTCTCCAGGTACAAAACCAGCACCAAATTGATTTTTGTGTTTAAAAACAGGCGTGTAGTAATCAAGTCAGGGTTATTTCTGGAATGAGTGGCTCACCCTTGACATCAGCCCCACACCTGCAAAACCAGTTGAAAATCCACCTTTGCACAACATTTCCCACAAAACCGGGCAAATTCCCGCAATTCAGCAGTCCGCCATTTTTCCCGTCCTCCTTGCCGCCATCGGATTTCCAAATCCAACAGTCCCACCAGTTAGCAATGTAGCTGGGCTGTGTGGTGTAAAGGGTTAATGTGAAATATGTAAATAGGCAGTCGACATCATCAGTGACACGTGATCACGTGACAAGGGTCTGCGCAGAGATACAGGGCTGGATTGGCCAGTCCCCGAGCCGCGTGTTTCTCAGCAGTGCGCCATTCGCTGGCGGCAGGATTCAATCTTCCCGCCGCTTGTCAATGGGACGTCCCACTGAAGTCACCCCTTGGCGCCAGGAAACAAACGGGCAGGGGTGTGCTGTTGGTGGGAGCATAGTCCCGACGGTCAGAGTATTCCTGCCATAGATCCCACACACCAGGATCATTACAGAAAACTGCCTGCTGCTAACTATCCTCAGCCCACTGTCCCTTGACCATCTCCCAGATGCAACCAACCACTTGCTCTAACCCTCTCCCCTCCCACACAAAAGAACCACTTGACTCCGGGAAGTTAATCGAGGTGGCGGGGGATGGAGAGAGAGAGAGAAAGAGTCTCACCTTGAATGCGTCCGCCACATATTCCGCTCCTTTGTGATTGGTCCATTTCGAGATCCCGACGAAGAACTCGCGCCCTGGAACCGAGTAAAGGGGAAGGGGCAGGTTCAGATCAGAGAGAAAATACCAAGAAGAAATAGACAAGATTTCACAGGATTGGGGGAGGGAAAATGAACAGGCAGGATGATCTAGAGGGGTGAGGGGAACTCCTTAATGTCACATGGCATGGCGACACAGTGGTTAGCACTGCTGCCTCACAGCACCAGGGACCCGGGTTCAGTCCCAGCCTCGGGTGACTGTGTGGAGTTTGCACATTCTCCCCATGTCTGCATGAGTTTCCTCCAACAGGCCAAAGATGTGCGGGTTAGCTGGATTGGCCATGATCAATGCACGGTGTTGCAGGGATATGGCAGGGGAGTGGGCCTAAGTAGGCTGCTCCTTCAGAGGGTCAGTGCAGACTTGATGGGCCGAATGGCCTGCTTCTGTTCTGTGGGGATTCTATGACAAAGCACAGCCTGAGAAAGCGGGAGATAGCAGTTACAATCAAGAGGGGCAAACTTACAAAGCAATTAGGAAAGAGCTGCAGTGTGCGACTAGCTCTTTCAAAGGAATGGACTTCTTCTGTCTTTCATCATTCACCTCCACAAAAAAAGGAGCTTCACTCATCCAGTCATATTGTTAGCATTTCAGACAAACCACTTCCTCATTCTAGTCAAAGTCCGGAATAGAACCATCAGAGAAAATATAGCCCGGCGTAAATGTGTCACTTCCTGAATGAAAACAGAGGGGTGAGGTGCAGTGAGGCTGGGGGAGGTACTGGGTCTAGGGATGAGGGCAGGGGCAGTGGAGTGGGTAGAGGACAGGGCAGAGCAGGCGGTAGAGAGGGCAGGGCAGAGGGGATAGAGGAGAGGGTGGGGCAGGGGGAATAGAGGAGAGGGCGGGGCAGAGGGGAATAGAGGAGAGGGTGGGGCAGAGGGGATAGAGGAGAGGGTGGGGCAGGGGGGATAGAGGAGAGGGTGGGGCAGGGGGGATAGAGGAGAGGGTGGGGCAGAGGGGATAGAGGAGAGGGTGGGGCAGGGGGGATAGAGGAGAGGGTGGGGCAGAGGGGATAGAGGAGAGGGAGGGGCAGAGGGGAATAGAGGAGAGGGTGGGGCAGGGGGAATAGAGGAGAGGGCGGGGCAGGGGGAATAGAGGAGAGGGCGGGGCAATAGAGGAGAGGGGGGCAGGGGGGCAGAGGAGAGGGAGGGCAGAGGGGACAGAGGAGAGGGTGCGGCGGGGGGGGGACAGAGGAGAGGGTGGGGCAGGGGGGGACAGAGGAGAGGGTGGGGCAGGGGGGGACAGAGGAGAGGGTGGGGCAGGGGGGGACAGAGGAGAGGGTGCGGCAGGGGGGGACAGAGGAGAGGGGGGGACAGAGGAGAGGGTGGGGCAGGGGGGACAGAGGTGAGGGTGGGGGACAGAGGAGAGGGTGGGGCAGGGGGGACAGAGGAGAGGGTGGGGCAGGGGGATAGAGGGGGGGCAGGGGGGCAGAGGAGAGGGTGGGGCAGGGGGGGACAGAGCAGAGGGTGGGGCAGGGGGGACAGAGGAGAGGGTGGGGCAGAGGGGATAGAGGAGAGGGCGGGGGGACAGAGGAGAGGGTGGGGCAGAGGGGACAGAGGAGAGGGTGGGGCAGGGGGGGACAGAGGAGAGGGTGAGGACAGAGGAGAGGGTGGGGCAGAGGAGAGGGTGGGGCAGGGGGGGCAGAGGAGAGGGTGGGGCAGGAGGGGACAGAGGAGAGGGTGGGGCAGGGGGGGACAGAGGAGAGGGTGGGGCAGAGGGGATAGAGGAGAGGGTGGGGCAGGAGGGGAATAGAGGAGGGGGTGGGGCAGAGGGGATAGAGGGGAAGGTGGGGCAGAGGGGATAGTGGAGAGGGTGGGGGAGAGGGGATAGAGAGGAGAGGGTGGGGCAGGTGGGAATAGAGGAGAGGGTGGGGCAGGGGGGATAGAGGAGAGGGCGGGGCAGAGGGGAATAGAGGAGAGGGTGGGGCAGGGGGGATAGAGGAGAGGGTGGGGCAGGGGGGATAGAGGAGAGGGTGGGGCAGAGGGGATAGAGGAGAGGGTGGGGCAGGGGGGATAGAGGAGAGGGTGGGGCAGGGGGGATAGAGGAGAGGGTGGGGCAGGGGGGATAGAGGAGAGGGCGGGGCAGGGGGGACAGAGGAGAGGGCGGGGCAGAGGGGAATAGAGGAGAGGGTGGGGCAGGGGGGGATAGAGGAGAGGGTGGGGCAGGGGGGATAGAGGAGAGGGTGGGGCAGGGGGGATAGAGGAGAGGGTGGGGCAGAGGGGATAGAGGAGAGGGTGGGGCAGAGGGGATAGAGGAGAGGGTGGGGCAGAGGGGATAGAGGAGAGGGTGGGGCAGGGGGGATAGAGGAGAGGGTGGGGCAGAGGGGGATAGAGGAGAGGGCGGGGCAGGGGGGGACAGAGGAGAGGGTGGGGCAGGGGGGACAGAGGAGAGGGTGGGGCAGGGGGGGACAGAGGAGAGGGTGGGGCAGGGGGGGGACAGAGGAGAGGGTGGGGCAGAGGGGATAGAGGAGAGGGTAGGGCAGGGGGGATAGAGGAGAGGGTGGGGCAGGAGGGGATAGAGGCGAAGGTGGGGCAGAGGGGAATAGAGGAGAGGGTGGGGCCGAGGGGATAGAGGAGAGGGTGGGGCAGAGGGGAATAGAGGAGGGGGTGGGGCAGAGGGGAATAGAGGAGGGGGTGGGGCAGGGGGGTTAGAGGAGAGGGTGGGGCAGGGGGGATAAAGGAGAGGGTGGGGCAGGGGGGATAGAGGAGAGGATGGGGCAGGGGGGTTAGAGGAGAGGGTGGGGCAGAGGGGATAAAGGAGGGGGTGGGGCAGGGGGGATAGAGGAGAGGGCGGGGCAGAGGGGATAAAGGAGAGGGTGGGGCAGGGGGGATAGAGGAGGGCGTGGGGCAGGGGGGTTAGAGGAGAGGGTGGAGCGAGGGGAACAGACCATGAGCAAGAGCATGAGAGAGAGAATGAGAGGGAGTGCGTGAGAAGCGAGAGAGATAGAGAGAGGTCCAACATTCACCTGTGAAGAAAACATCACTGCCATCGAGAATGGCTTTCTCGTCTGTCACCTCGAACACACGTAGCTTCAGCTCTTCCAGAACATTCTTCACCGTCTCTACCTGCAACACAAGAAGCTGCTGATCAAGCACTGCCCAATTTGAAGAAAGACAGCTGGATGAGCACCGCACTATCCCACCTACCCCACTGTCAAACAGCGTGACGTTCCAGTCCTGTGCGCAACCTTGCCCAACAATCTCGATGCATTCTTTGGGCATTGGATGCATCATTGTCGCCTTTTTTAGAATGGTGACAGCAGAAAAGGCAACTATATGGCTGACTCCACAAGGCCAAGATCTTGTTGAAAAGTACATTTGAAACTTTAATGTTCACTAATTTTCCCAGTACCCAATGAGCAAACGCGATGATCCATAAAAACAGAAGACGTCAGGGTTCAGTCTCAGGTCTGTGGTGCACTTGTCTACCTTTGGGAAAAGGTATTAACCTCAGGCCCCATCTTTCTTCTCTGGTGAAGGGAAAGATCCCACGACCGAACATTTTGTAGTAGTTTGGTGCCCTGCTCGGTTTCCGGGCCAATATTTATCCATCAACCATCATCATAAGTTCATTTGATCTGGTCATTCCCTCAATGCCATGTGCAAATTGGATTCGGAATTTCTTACATTACAATGGTGACGGATTGAAATTGAAAATAGTCCTTCACTGGTTTGCGGAATCCCTTTGGAAAGTCTGGAGGTTAACCCCAGGGCCCTATGGGCACCGACCGTGAGGAGGGAGCGCAGGTGCAACCGAACCCATTCTATGGACCGACGATGGTGACCACCAGCTCCCCCGAGTTCCACCCCACTGTCGAAGCCGCATCTCGCTGTCAGCACATGGAACAGGGCCCCACTGCTGTGCAGGTGCCGCCAAGTGCGCCGGGGCACTTCAGCCCCAGAGCCTCCAGAGGACGCCCGCCAGGTGCATCCAAGGCCAAGGGATGTGGTAAGCTGCTGGCTGCCTCCACCTCCTGGGGATACACATAGACATAGCGGCAGAGCAAGGAAGGCCAAGCACTTCGAGCATCACCGAGAGGGCACTGGGAGAGGGAGGGTGGGGAGTATGACGCCTCTGGCTCTTTGTGCCGCAATACGGACGGGTCATCAATCCCATGTCCCAGACGTGGGGCTCTGTCCGCCCCCACACACCCGATACGCCCTGCCCACGCACACCCAGCCACAGACATGTGCTAGGGGCTGGGCCAATCCCCTGGGTGATTGCAGGTTGGCTGCTGCATCTGTGGCGCTGCCTACCACGGTGTTCAAGCACAGTGTCCAGGCATCTAGGTGTGATTGGGATGCTAGGCAATGACTCTTGCGTGCTACATGGCCCGCCCACCCACAGGGATCCACTTGGGATGAATGAAGTGCTCACCTAACCATGATGCCAATTCCCTATTAGCAATAGCCTTCAGCCGCACGGTCAGAGGACTCCATGGTCATTGGGAACTATGGGTGGTCGGTGGGCAAACAGGCAAGGGTTCGGGCTGACCCCGGAACGGGAGCTTTGTTCAAGGGTTGGCATGGATACGCTGTGCATGGCCGCCCGCCCCCCCCCCCCCTCCCCCAGCCCCAATTCCCCCAGCCCGTCATGGCAGCCCACCCCAACCGGGGCTGCACCTGGGGGGTGCCTCCCCACCCCCTGCGAGCACAGGGGTAGGCAGCCCAGTGCCCCCCCCCCAAGCACATTGCCGGTTAACAAAGATGGCTGCTCACCTCCTCGGGTCCCTGCACCAGCGGTTCCAACAGGTCTACGTTTTTAGAAAGGAGTACTAATCGCCGCCCACGTGACCACTTACTGGGTAGGCCGCTGGATCACAGGAGGCCATTGGATACGGGGTGGCTCCTGTTAATTGTATGGAAATTGGGCTTAGGTGGTGATTATTGGTTTCTCGCCACTGAATCGTGAATTTCCAACATTGCAGGCAGGCTGGCCGGGAACGAGGCCTTCCTTTTTTTTTGTAGAAATTTAGAGTACCCAATTAATTTTTTCCAATTAAGGGGCAATTTTAGCGTGTTCAATCCAACTACCCTGCACATCTTTGGATTGTGGGGACGAAACCCACGCAGACACGGGGAGAATGTGCAAACTCCACACGGACAGTGACCCAGAGCCGGGATCGAACCTGGGACCTCGGCGCCGTAAGACTGAACGAGGCCTTGCTCACAGCACAGTCATACGCCTTCCCCAGTAGCTGTTCACCGAGCTGATCGTCTACTGCTGTCGCCTATTCAAACAAAGGTAGACTGACAGGCAGCTTGGGTTCCTGTTTCCAATGCTGGGCACCACAGTTGGGAAGGGCATCAAGGCCCTGGAGAGGGCGCACAGGAGATTTACTGGAATGCCATCGAGGACCAGAGTCTCATGTCACGTGGAGATGGAGAGCCTGGAATTTGACATGCATTAGACTTGCGGAGAAATATAATTTGATGATTTCTTTCTCCTTTGAGCAGAGGAAATTATGGAGGTTCGAAAGTCTTTCAAGAATCATAAACCATTTTGGTGAGAATAAATAAGGCAAAGTGGTTTCCAGCAATAGAAACGTCTGTAACCAGAGGTCCCTGGTTTAAAATGACTGGAAAAAGAGGCAGATGAAATATTTTTAAACACAGCTAGCTGTGTTTACGATAATCTGGAATGCACTAGCAGAAAGGGCAAGAATTAGATAAACATTTGAAGAGAAAAATCTGAGCAACGGTGGCGAGCCCCAGTTATTAATGGCCCGTAACTCTTCAGAATGGCAACCTTCGGCAATCAACGCCACGACCAACACCGCCTATACTTCCTCAGGAAACTAAGGAAATTCGGCATGCCCACATTGACACTCACCAACCTTGAAGGATGCACCATAGAAAGCATCCTATCTGGTTGCATCATAGCGAGGTGTGGCAACTGCTGAGCTCAAGACCGTAAGAAACTCCAGAGATTCGTGAACACAGCCCAGTCCATCACACGGACCCGCCTCCCATTCATTGTCTCCGTCTACACCGCCCCCTGCCTTGGCAAAGCGGGCAGTATAATCAAGGTGCCCTCCCACCCGGAGCTATTCTCTCTTCCAACTTCTTCCATAGGGCAGAAGATACAAAAGTCTGAGAATACGCATTAATAGATTCAAACAGCTTCTTCCCCACTGTTACCAGGCTCTCTCATGGACTGAAATGATCTCTCTCCATATCTTCTCTCCCGTTGTAGCTCTACATTCACCCGATGTCACGCCCATGTATTTATATTATGTATTTATCGTACGTATGGAACGATCTGTTTGGACTGTACACAGAACAATATTTTTCACTGTACCTCGGTACACGTGACAATAAATCTAAATCTAAGATTGTCACTCTTGATAGACTTGCCCACATTGAAATTCCAAAGCCCCTGCCTCGTCCAACCTTCCTCACTAAGACTGGGTGAGACAGTAGCAGTGAAACGTGTCCCCAGCTGCATTGGCGTAGAGTAACTAGGGTGCAGAAAGGAAAGACATGCCCCCCTTTTTACAGCACTAACTGCCCAGAGGTGGTGTTTAAAGGGACAATTTAGAATGGGGAGACTGGGAAAGGAGAGGGGCGTGTGGTGGGAAAAAAAATCAGAATGGGCGGATTCAGGTCAGGTCACAGTGAGAGGCATCAGACCAGGAGGGGAAGGAAAATCGAACCGGGAAGGGAAGGAAAATCGATCCGGGAGGGGGATGACATTGGGGCTGATTGGGAGAGGGGGTCAGACCAGAAGGGGATAGGGACAGGAATGGGTGGGGGGTCAAGCTGGGAAGGGCGGGGGGCTTTGTCTGTGTGTTTAAATAGTTATTCTGAAAGAATTGGGAAGAAATAAAACTAGTCTAACTCCAGAGTAACTATTTAACTACCTTGCAGGGAACAGAAGGAGTGAGCACTTCTGGGCAATTGCCCGTTACGAGGGAACTTGTTAGAGGGGTTTCCCCAGCATATCATTGGTGTACTCACTAAATGGGACGCTGAGGAATCAGGAAGTTATTGGCAAATTGGCAAGCTCTTGCTGCACAGGTATAAAGAGGCGATCATTGTCCTCCTGTGCTTTTGTGACTAGCTTAACACACTGGCTAAACAGTGCAAAGTGCAGAAAGATCCCAATCTGGGAGTTGATTCAGGTTATCTGTTGCTGTCCAGGCTGCGAGTGAGATCCTGATCGTTAACCAGGTTGAGAAGTACAGGAACCAGATAAAAACCATATCAATCCCGGAGAGACAGGGATTATGCTCGGCTTCACTGGCACTAGCCCTGCCCCCCGCTCCCCTCCTAAAGCCAAGGGAGGGAAAGCTCCCGGATACCAGTCTAAAAAAATCCACGTTTCGCTTGACATGTTAAATCAGGATTAAATAATTAGAATTTTCAGTGCAGAAGGAGGCCATTCGGCCCATCGAGTCTGCACCGGCTCCTGGAAAGAGCACCCTACCCAAGGTCAATACCTCCACCCTATCCCCATAACCCATTAACCCCACCCAACACTAAGGGCAATTTTGGACACTAAGGCCAATTTATCATGGCCAATCCACCTAACCTGCACATCTTTGGACTGTGGGAGGAAACCGGAGCACCCGGAGGAAACCCACGCACACACGGGGAGGATGTGCAGACTCTGCACAGAGTGACCCAAGCCGGAATCGAACCTAGGATCCTGGAGCTGTGAAGCAATTGTGCTATCCACAATGCTACCGTGCTGCCCAAGTGGTTGAAGAAACAAAAGGAAGTTTTCGCTGGAAACCCAAAGAATATTTAGTTCTTCAACTAACACTACATGAGAGGGAATTCATTATCTTTCTGTCGGCAAATTGTCCACTCTGTTTCGCAACAGCAACTATGCTTCCACAATGGACTGCATTGGCTCAAATGTAGTTTGGGACTTCAGAGGCAGAGATGTATATAGGAATGTACAGCAGCGGACATATATTTATATAAATGTTTGGATGTGAATGTACAAAGATGTTCTCTTCAGAAGTGCATCGTCTTCATTTGAACAAACTGCTCTCTAAAGTTCAGCTTTCACCAGTGCCCCTATGAGATCAGTCAACAGCCTCTGACTGCCAATTAAAGATTTATTGGAAGATAAAGGGGGTTTGTTGTTCTTGGGACATAGAGGAACAGACAGCTGATAGGAGAAGTTCAGGGCAGCAGGGTCATTCTCTCCCTCACCGCCCCACCGCTCCCCATCCTGCCAGATAATGAGAGAGGAGAAGGTCAAAGCATCTGAGAGTTCATCGAGACTGGTGGAAGTTTAACCGCACAGGGGAAGACCACTCAGTCCACTGTCTCTCTGCCGGCTGAAAAATATTCGCCCAGCCTAATGCCCCAGTCCAGCTCTTCTCGGTCTTGGAATTTCACATTTACATCCAAGTACTTTTTTTATTTCATAAACTTAGTGTACCCAATTAATTTTTCCAATTAAGGGGCAATTTAGTGTGGCCAATCCACCTACCTTGCACATCTTTGGGTTGTGGGGGCAAAACCCATCGCAAACACGGGCAAAATGTGCAAATTCCATATGGACAGTGACCCAGAGCCGGCATCGAACCTGGGACCTCGGCGCCGTGAGGCAGAAGTGCTAACCACTGCACCACCGTGGTGCCCGTACGATTTTAAAATGCAGGGAGACAGCACAGTGGCACAGAGGTTAGCACATGGGCCCTGGGTTCAATTCCAACCTTGGGTGACTGTACGTGTGGAGTTTACACATCCTTCCCGTGTGTGCGTGGGTTTCTTCCGGGTGCTCCGGTTTCCTCCACAGTCCTAATATGTGCAGGTTAGGTAGATTGGCCGTGCTAAATTGCCTTTAGTGTTCAAAGATGTGAAGATTGGATGGGGTTACAGGGATCGGGCGAGGGAGTGGGCCTAGGTTAGGGTGCTCTATCGGTGGGGTTGTGCAGCCTTGATGGGCCAAATGGCCTCCTTCTACACTGCAGGGATTCTGTGAGGCTTTCTGCCTCTTTTTTTGTTTATTATTATTTTTAAATTTAGAGTACCCAATTATTATTTTTTTCCAATTAAGGGGCAATTTAGTGTGGCCAATCCACCTAACTTGCACATCTTTGGGTTGTGGGGGTGAAACCCACGCAGTCACGGGGAGAATGTGCAAACTCCAGACGGACAGTGACCCAGGGCCGGGATACGTTCCTCAGCGCCATAGTCCCAGTGCTAACCACTGCGCCACATGCCGCCCTTTCTGCCTCTCTTAGCCATTCAGGTCACCGAGTTCCAAAACTCTGCCACCCACCAGGTGAAACACTTCTCAATTTTGCATCAGTTACTTGAAGTCTAAGCTCTCGGTGTTGTTGGCCTCTCGGAGAATTGGGTTCTTCCTTGCCACTGTATCTAGGCCTCTCAATTAAATCTCCCCTCAGCCTTTGTGTGTCCCCAAAAGTAACAACTCCAACTCATCTAATCTGACCTTGCATCTAAAATTCTCCATTCAGCATCCTCTGCATATCGCCGCTAGATCCTGTCGAGCGTGCTCACATTCTTCCTATAAAGTGTTGACCAGAACTGTTCAGAGTGTTTGCTGCGATCTAACCAGCACTTCTAGCATAACCTTCCTACTCGTATAGTCTACTCCTCAGGTAACAAGGCCACATATCTTCTTAAACACCTTGGCCGGAATTCTCCGGGCCGTTGGGATTCGCTGTTCCCACCCACTGTTTTCCCAGCAGTGTGGGGTGGCTTCAGTGAGAATCCCACCGCCAGCGAACATCGTACTGCCGAGACACGTGAGGCTGGGGGACCAGTGAATCAGCCCCTTATCTAACTTTCCCAAGTTCAGAGATCAGTGGGCAGTCAGTCCCACTCCCTCTGTTCCTCTCAACATCCCACCACCTATTGGGCATTGCTTGGTTTACTTTACCCTCCCCAAGTGTATTACCTCAGTACTCCTCTGGGTTGAATCCCCAGTGACCAGCTCACTGATATTTTCCTGCAGCCTACAAATGTCCCTCTCTGCCAACCATACAAACAATTTTCAAATCATTTGCAAACTTCGCAAATTCAAAGGGAGCAGGAAAGGGTCCAAGTCATTGATAAATTCCACAAAAAAGTATCGCGGCATTTGGAATCAACCGTCCAGTCACAAAAATGTCTGCTGACCATTTGCTCTCCGTCACTGTATGGTCCAATTTTAGATTCAACTTTCTATTTCTCATTAGCGTTCTACTCTCCTGACCAGTCTGTCATATTGGACCTTCTCAAAAGCCTCCTGCTAAGTACCCACGTGGCCTAGAAATGCACCACCCTCATCACCCCCTCAACAAAATTCAATCATGTTGGTCAGGCATGACCTCCTCTTGGCAAATCCATATTGACTGTTCTCGATTAACTTGTACTTCACTAACGGAGAACTTGGCCTGAATTTTCCAGCTTTTGGGATTCTCTGATCCCGCTGGCAGTGCACCCCCACCCACGGGTTTCCCGGGAGGTGTGGGGTGGCTTCAATGGGGAATCCCATTGACAAGCAGCGGGGGTGGAGAATCCCACCAGCAGTGAACGGCATGCGGTGGAGAAACACACGGCTGGTGCCCTGGAGCATCCAGCCACTTTCTTCAATAATTCTCCCACCACCGAGTCTGGGCCGGCTGCCCTGTGTAATTACTGACTCTATCCTTTACTCCCTGTGCAACTCGGCCAACGTTGTCACCTCATACGCTGCAGGAAAGGATGTCCCGAAGTGGTACATTGGCGAGACCATGCAGACGCTGCGACAACGAATGAACGGACATCGTGTGACAATCACCAGGCAGGAATGTTCCCTTCAGCAGTCAAGGGCATTCAGCCTCTGATCTCCGGGTAAGCGTTCTCCAAGGCGGCCTTCAGGACGCGCGGCAACGCAGAATCGCCGAGCAGAAGCTTATAGCCAAGTTCCGCACACGAGTGTGGCCTCAAACGGGACCTGGGATTCATGTCGCATTCCATTCATCCCCCACCATCTGGCCTGCGAAATCCTACCAACTGTCCTGGCTTGACACAATTCACACCTCTTTAACCTAGGGTTACCCCATCTCTGGATCTGTAAAGATTTAATCACCTGCTAATGCTCGCATTCCAAGCAAGGTCTGGCATCTTTGAATCTATCTTTTATATGTTTCTGGAATATACCTCTTCCTTCACCTGAGGAAGGAGCAGCGCTCCGAAAGCTAGTGAGATCGAAACAAACCTGTTGGACTTTTACCTGGTGTTGTAAGACTTCTTACTATGTAAAGATGAGACATGAAGGTTCAGTTAGGGTGCTCGAGAGTTACAAGTTAGCTAGGAAGGACCTAAAGAGAGAACTAAGAGCCAGGAGGGGTCATGAGAAGTCTTTGGCAGGTAGGATCAAGGATAACCCTAAAGCTTTCTATAGATATGTCAGGAATAAAAGAATGACTAGGGTAAGAGTAGGGCCAGTCAAGGACAGTAGTGGGAAGTTGTGCGTGGAGTCAGAGGAGTTAGGAGAGGTGCTAAATGAATATTTTTCATCAGTATTCACACAGGAAAAAGACAATGTTGTTGAGGAGAATACGGAGATTCAAGCTACTAGACTAGAAGAGCTTGAGGTTCATAAGGAGGAGATGTTAGCAGTTCTGGAAAGTGTGAAAATAGATAAGTCCCCAGGGCCAGATGGGATTTATCCTAGGATTCTCTGGGAAGCTAGGGGGGAGATTGCTGAGCCTTTGGCCTTGATCTTTAAGTCATCTTTGTCTACAGGAATAGTGCCAGAAGACTGGAGGATAGCAAATGTTGTCCCCTTGTTCAAGAAGGGGAGTAGAGACAACCCCGGTAACTATAGACCAGTGATCCTTACTTCTGTTGTGGGCAAAGTCTTGGAAAGGTTTAGAAGAGATAGGATGTATAATCATCTGGAAAGGAATAATTTGATTAGAGATAGTCAACACGGTTTTGTGAAGGGTAGGTCGTGCCTCAGAAATGGGTGAGTAAATTTGCAGATGACACTAAAGTCGGTGGAGTTGTGGACAGTGCGGAAGGATGTTACAAGTTACAGAGGGACATAGATAAGCTGCAGCGCTGGCCTGAGAGGTGGCAAATGGAGTTTAATGCAGAAAAGTGTGAGGTGATTCATTTTGGAAGGAACAGGAGGCAGAGTACTGGGCTAATGGTAAGATTCTTGGTAGTGTGCATGAGCAGAGAGATCTCAGTGTCCATGTACATAGATCCCTGAAAGTTGCCACCCAGGTTGAGAGGGTTGTTCAGAAGGCGTACGGTGTGTTAGCTTTTATTGGTAGAGGAATTGAGTTTCGGAGCCATGAGATGTTGCAGCTATACAACACTCTGGTGCGGCCGCATTTGGAGTACTGCGTGCAATTCTGGTCATTGAGTTATAGGAAGGATGTGGAAGCATTGGAAACGGTGCAGAGGAGATTTACCAGAATGTTGCCTGGTATGGAGGGAAGATCTTATGAGGGAAGGCTGAGGGACTTGAGGCTGTTTTTGTTAGAGAGAAGAAGGTTAAGAGGTGACTTGAGGCATACAAGATGATCAGAGGATTTGATAGGGTGGACAGTGAAAGCCTTTTTCCTCAGATGGTGATGTCTAGCACGAGGGGAAAGAGCTTTACATTGAGGGGAGATAGATATAGGACAGATGTCAGAGGTAGGTTCTTTACTCAGAGAGTAGTAAGGGTGTGGAATGCCCTGCCTGCAACAGTAGTGGACTCACCAACACGAAGGGCATTCAAATGGTCATTGGATAGACATATGGACGATAAGGGAATAGTGTAGATGGGCTTTAGAGTGGTTTCACAGGTCGGTGCAACATTGAGGGCCGAAGGGCCTGTACTGCGCTGTAATATTCTATGTTCGAGTGACCACAAGTTCAAATCCAGTCAGGGCTGCAAATTTAAGAATTTTAGCACTCACTCCAAATGTTACCCTCTCTTCCGCCCTCCCCAAATTGTTGCATTTTAATTTGGGGGGGGGGGGGCTGGGAGGGGCAGGACATAGCTTGAATGAACACTCTCTGGAATAATCTCACCTTTCTACACGCAAACGGTTTACTTTAAAAAAAAATTTAGAGTACCCAATTCATTTTTTCCAATTAAGGGGCAATTTAGCGTGGCCAATCCACCCACCCTGCACATCTTTGGATTGTGGGGGCGAAACCCATGCAGACACGGGGAGAACGTGCAAACTCCACATGGCCAGTGACGCAGAGCCTGGATCGAACCTGGGACCTCGGCGCCGTGACAAACTGTTGACTTAACCATAAACAATTATGAGACGTCAAAAAGCGCAGAGATGCTGACTGGTAGAATTAGACCAAACTTTCCCAGGGCACCGCTCTCCCAAACTGTGTTTAAAAAAAAATGCAACGACTGCAAAACACAAAAGGTGACGCCACACTAACATTACACCACCAGAAAGGTTTTAGCAATCTCCTCCCTCCAGCAAGGACACCTTTTAACGGAACTCTGCAAGCTGTGCAGGCTCAAGAGACTCCCTGTGGTTCACCAGCTTACCATGCATGTGTGTGGGCACACGTACATGCCTGCATGGATGCGTGCATGAGTATAAATAAATAAACAATCTTTATTGTCACAAGTAGGCTTCCATTAACATGAAGTTACGAGGGGGGGGGGGTTTACTGAGAAAAGCCCCTAGTCATCACATTCCGGCCTGTGTATATAGGTGTGTCTGTGCATGTGTTTGCGCCTTGGTTTGTACATGTGGGTTTGTCTCTGTGCATGCGTGTGCCTGAGCTTGTATATATTTGTGTATGTGGGTGTGTGTGTATAAATGTGTCTGCATGTATGCATACACGTGTTTGTGTATCTGTGCGTGTATATATATGTGTGTGTGTGAGTGTGTGTGTGTGGCTGTGAGTACATGTGGGTCTACGTCTGTACGTGTATACCTGCATGTGTGCCTTTGTGTGTGTATATGCAAGAAAACGGAGCTACAGGCTGCACCATATTCCCCAAGGGAGAGTGTGCTGTTTATCAGCTGATTCTCAATGTGAAGCAGCTGCTCACAATTCACCCTGTGACTAAGTCGACAGAAACAATATACAGACAATGGAAAGCAGGAGGAGGGCTTGGCACACCACAGAGAATACCATTTAAACTCAACCCTCCTGTACTTTTGCACTCGACAGCAGTGAGGCAGCCACAGACTTTCAGTCGGTCTCCCCTCAAGTTTGAAAATCATTACCAACGTGGTCGTTACGCTGGACTTTTCTTTTGTGCCGTCTAAGCTCTAAACGGCCTTTCCCCCAGTTTTCTCCTTGTTTCACTGCTGCATTGAAAGCTCGGCTTTCTCTGCTTCCCGGGACCTGCAACACTAAAGAAAGCCTCATTCGCTCAACCAATAGACTTTTCAAATCCCAATAAGTGCAGTAAGAAAACAAGTTTGATAGTGCAGAGAGTGATGTTATGTAGGATTCATAACAAGTCAGCCTTGTACACAGCAAGCTCCCACAAACACTAGTGTGACAAGGCCCCAATCCTGTGACAAGGCCCCAATACAAGCACAGCAAGCTCCCACAAACACTAGTGTGACAAGGCCCCAATCCTGTGACAAGGCCCAATCCTGTGATAAGGCCCCAATCCTGGATTTGGGTGTACGCATGTTCATATGTTAGTTGAAAGAAGAAAAAAAATCAGCCAAAGTTATTGGCTACCCTCAATTAACCCTCAGCCCTTCCCCCTCTTCTTTTCTCCTGGGTAGCAGCCACAGGGATCTTTATATTCAGCGAAGGGAAGTTGAGGTTTCCATGTAAAGATCTCATTTGGAATTCTCCAGCGGTTGGGATTCTCTTGTTTCTACCGGCAACGCATCTCCGCCCACGGGATTCTGGGCAAGGTGAGGTGGCTTCAATAGAACATTGCAGCGCAGGACAGGCCCTTCGGCCCTCGATGTCGTGCCGACCTGTGAAACCACTCTAAAGCCCATCTACACTATTCCTTTATCGTCCATATGTCTATCCAATGACGATTTGAATGCCCTTAGTGTTGGCGAGTCCACTACTATTGCAGGCAGGGCATTCCACGCCCTTACTACTCTCTTGAGTGCGGCAGGAGTAGACAACCCCACCGCCAGCAGACAGTGCGCCACCGAGAAGCAGGCGGCTGAATTCCTGAAAATCCAGCCCAACATCTCAAGTCAGTGCGGCACTGGGGGTGAGGGACTTGAACCCGCCAACTGGTCGAGTCATAGGTGAGAGTGCTCCCAGCTAAACCACGCTAACCCCATTACTCAACTGAACACCGATTGAAGGACCGTTAACTGCCAGTGATTATGGGTGAGGGATGAACTTGGGAGTTCTTAAATACTTCTCCCAAACACCAGTCACTCTTGCCCCCGCCCCGATGATGCCCCCCTTGCATCCCATCTCCTGCAGCCCCCAGCAATTCCAGATCGAGAGCACCAAAGACAAAAGTAAGGCAGTCACCCCCTATCCCAGGGAGACGGCTCAGATGCTCAGCCTCTCTCAGGTCTTCCTGGTTTAATTCTATGTACAGAATTGATTGTTCCTCGGGGACCAGGAGCTGAGTGCTGCTCAGCCAAGCAGATGTGACCTGTCAGAGCGAAGCGTTCAATTGGACAGAGTGATGAACCCCAGCTCACATAAACTCATTAAAAATAAACACAGCCACCAGAGGGACAAACAGGCCATTGGAAAAGTCCTGGTATCTTGCGATAGTGCAGCCGGTCGACAAGGAATATTAAGAGGCTAATTAAATCCAACAAAGCTGAAACCAATGGAATATAGTTTGATGAGATGCCTGCCTGGGCCGATTTGGGGCGTTGTCAATTGCACCCTCACTGTGCAGGGCCACGTTACCATCAGCCAAGGCAGTGAGTGCGCCTGCCAGCACATGTACAATGGTGTCCTAGCAACAACATGTATTTATACGCCCTGGGCATTTCAGGAGCGATCAAACTAAATGTGACACCCAAATATATATGAGGAGATAGTCGGGCAGATGGTCAAAACGCTTGGTCAGTCATACAATCGCAGAATCCCTACAATGCAGAAGGAGGCCATTCGGCCCATCGAGTCTTCACAGACCCCGTGAAAGAACACCCTACCCATGTCCACCCCGCCCTCGCCCCGTAACCTAACCCGCACATCCCCTGGGCAGTATGGGGAAATCCATCTAATGGCCATTCCATCTAACCCGCACATCTTTGGACAGGAGGAGGAAACGGGAGGACCCGGAGGAAACCCACGCAGACACGGGGAGAATGACACAAGTCACCCAAGGCCGGAATCAAATCCGGGTCCCTGGCGCTGTGAGGCAGCAGTGCTAACTACTATCCCACCGTCACGCCCAATGTGGAAGTTTAAAAAAAAAAAAAGAAAATGGGAGGATGGGAGGGAATTCTGGACCTCAAGAGCTGAAGGCACTGTATGGGGGCGGGGAAGGGAATGAGGGATGCGCAAGAAGATTGCTAAAGTTCTGGGAGGTTACAGAGATAGGGAGGGGTGAAGCCATGCAGGAATTTAAAAAATAGGTGACGGACAATGGATCTATGTGGTCGAGATGGGTATCGGGGGTCAGCAATTATCCCGACCCCGTGATCCCATCTTCATCCTGGAGAGTTCATCAGGGAGAAGCCTGTCCCTCCTATTTTCATGTCAAAAAGTAATGTATGGGGCAGGAGATGGGCCTCTGGCTGGAGGCTCAGAGACAGAGGCTCTGAGGTGGAGGCTCCGAGGCAGAGGCAGGTCGACGGAAAGACGCATCTCCGTAGGTGAGAACGTTAGAACTCAGAACAATAAATAAAGCAATGGAGATCGGCTTTCTGCCCTCCCACAATCCACCCTCACCCCCAGTCCCCATGCCTAACCTTGCACTCCCTCCACCACACATTCACATTTAGCCCTTTTACACATTGCAATCCCTCCAGATTAATTATAGATCTATTAACATTTAAAATTCAATAACTGGCCGAATAATCCATTGGAGAGAGAAAAAAAAATTCATTCCTGTTTCCAAAGCTTTAACTATGGGTGACATAACTAATCAGTGTGGAGGCCGGTATAGTGCTACTGTCACTGGACTTGTAATCCCGAGGCCCAGACTAATGCTCTGGGAGACTGGGTTCAAATCCCACCAAGGCAGCTAGCAGAACTTGAATGCAACCCATAAAAATCGGAATGAAAATTACTGCCTGTGTGGAGTTTGCACATTCTCCCCGTGAATGCGTGAGTTTTCTCCGGGCGCTCCGGTTTCCTCCGGGCGCTCCAAAGATAGGTGATGGTCAGGTGGAATGGCCATTTGAAATTGCACCTTTTGCGCTCACCGGTTGAGTGGGGTTACAGAAGGTAGCAAAAGGATTGGGCCTGGCTGGGGTCCTCTTTCGAAGGGTCGGTGCAGACTCGATGGGCCGAATGACCTCCTCCTGCATTGTCAAAGCTCACGACCTCACTCCTTAAGACTTAAATCAGAGGTCTTCCCAATTGTGGCCGTCACAAAATGAAAATCAGATGGGCTCTGAATGGCCAACCTTAAACACCAGGTGGTCAGGTGTCATGGCCTGCCCACACTCCCACGCTGATAAAATTACTCGGCCCCGGTTTTTCCTCCATCGCGCCATTTTCCGTTCCAATCAGGACCATAAAAATCCGGCTTTTGGATCAGGATTTCACGTTCGAGGTGCAGTCGGGCTGGGAGACAATGTAGGTCAATGAGCACACAGGAAGCAATGGCTACGGCAACTTAAGCCGTTGAAATAACACTGTCTCAATACAAATACAACTGTATTTGTGTTGAGAGACAGAATATCCGCAGTGGTGGGAAGCATAAATGGCCCAACAGCTTTTGACGACACTTCCCAAGTCACATGGTATCTCAGGAGGATTTCAGCATCTTTGGCCCATAAATCACAGCTTCTTCAATAAACATCAGGGCCTAATCGCCACACAAAGCACAGGCCCACTTCGGGTCATTGACTGCACCAGAAAACATTGATGGATTTCCAATTTCCCACTCCATTTATGATACTAGATCAACCTTCTGCCTCCATTTTGAATAAAGGATACAGCCTCAACTTGTACTCCCCAAAACGTTGCAGCTCAATAGCGGGAACTCCTCAGAGACAGAGAAAATCGAGGGAGGGATAACACAAGGATATCCAACAATGCCTCAGTTTTATCATTCTCATCCGAGCATTCAAACCCCTCCCCCGCCCCCGCGGTCTCACCCCCAAACCTGTCCTCCCACCTCGCAAATCTCCTCCAGCAGATTTAGGTCTCAGCATTCCCGATTCCAGCTTTAACGCCCACTTCCCGTCACTTCACTCTTTGTAGCCGTACTCTTCAACTTTCGCGTCCCTAAGCTGCGGAGTTACGTCACTAGACTTTCTTCCGAACCCCCCTCCCACTCCCCAAATACCCCTTCCCACCCCAACACGCCTTCCCACTCTCCCCAAATCACCCATCATAACTCCCACCCTCACAAGCACTCAACAAAAGTTTGCTGTGCTCTTTGCTCTTTTAAACCCACTTCTTTGACCTCTCTACTAATACCCCCTTCAGTAGCTGGCTGAATAAGGCTTCTATGAAGCACATTGGGATGCTTTACTGTTCAAGCTGTTATTGCAATGGCAGTGTAGGGAGATTGGGGGAGGGAATGGCAGATGGCGTAGGCACAGATGCAGAGGACACAACGAGCATGACTCAAAACATTAGTTTGATTTCAAGAGCAGGAACAAATTGTGTCTCAAAGTGGGCCAATGGTCGGTTTGTGCAAGGGAATGGGATCTCGAGCCCACTTCAGCAGGTTCAACACTAAACCCATGTGGAGCTTGAACATTTGCCCCGTGTCTGCGTGGGTGTCAATCTACAACCCAAAGATGTGTAGCATAGGTGGATTGGCCACACTAAATTGCCCCTTAATTGGCAAAAAAATTGGGCATTCTAAATATTTTTTAACAGCCAAGTTAAAAAGCAGCCCATCGTAAACAAAACAAGAAGTGCCAACAAAGGCATCCTTCCCATTTCAAATCCCAATAAATTTAAATAAGACACGTTAGTGCATATAGCCAGCAGGCAAACGAAAGGTTCATCTCATCAGTCTAGTCAAGGTTGAACAAAAACTCCAGAGGTTAACACTTTGCGTCCCCCAGCACCAATCCTATAGCTGGCATCTCACCAAGTCTCACTCAAAATAGAACCAGGTTAAAATTACACAGAAAAACAAAGACAGAGAGAGAGAGAGAGAGAGAGAGGGGGAGAGAATGAGTCAGATGCTGGAAATCCACACCAAACAGAAAAATCTGGAATTACACTGGCTCGGCAGTCAACATCTGTGATGGGAGGGTTAATCTTTCAGACCGATGATATTTTGCCTGAACCAGGTGTAAGGTCATCGGCCTGAAACTTTAACGCCATCTTCCCGTTAACTCACCAATCACATCTGGCCCAGAATTTGGATGGGGTCGACACCAAGTGTGACAGCAAATAGATATTTTTTTTAAAAAACAGAGTACGAAGATCCTATGATCCAACTATTGCTAATGCAGCGTCAAGGCAAAAGAATAGAGTACCCAATTCATTTTTCCAATGAAGGGGCAATTTAGCGTGGCCAATCCACCTAGCCTTTACATCTTTGGGTTGTGGGGGCAAAACCCACGCAGACACGGGGAGAATGTGCAAATTCCACACGGACAGTGACCCAGAGCCGGGATCGGACCTGGGACCTCGGTGCCGTTAGGCAGCAGGACTAACCCACTGCGACGCTATGCTGCCCTGAGTCAAGGCAATTCTGACAGGGCTATTCACAGAGGCTAATGGAGAAAATACACAGGTGTTAACACTCCTACCCCTGAGCCCCGACAGCATAGGGCAAGTCCAGGTTTATATATGGTCTCGGTGCTGCCTTTGCAAGAATAACCACCACTCTTCATCGCAGTCACTGCTTTCCTATCCCCAGCTCTATTGTCATTAACTGAAGTCTTATTGAGAGATGGCTCGTGGTCATTTCCAGATTTAGACTTCACCTGCAAATATTTCACATCATGTTGGTTTCACTTTATTCATGTGTGCATCATTGCAATTTATTGAGGCAAGCTGAGTCAGAGAGCTGAATGAACGGTCACGCCTCGTGGTTACAGGGGAGTTACGAACCGCTCCCTTATTGTGATTGAAACAATGATGTGCTTTTCATGTTCACTCTTTATTGAATATTCACGCATGTGTCCAACGTTGTGTTCGTCACTCAATGGAACGTGAAATAACTTGCAGGTTCAACTTGCTTTCTCTTCTATGCATTGGAAAGGACACTGTCTGCAGGATCATGGTGATGTTCTTGGTGAACCCAAAGTCCTCTATGCATTCTGCCAGTCAACACGCTTAAATGAACCCACATCTGGGCAGTGCTGACCCCACCCTTTGGAGCCCTCATTCCCTTACCTTGGCTGACTGTCTCCATCAGCCGTCACCATCGCCAGGAAGCCAGGCTCTTGCCACTTCAGCCCTCCAGCTACCGTACCCACCTTCTGTCCTCCCTTGGATCGCTCTTCCCAACCAGACTCCCCCTATCACAGACTCACCTTCCCCGCTTCCCAGCCTCCATGCAAGCTGCCATTATCCTGCCTCCTCCCTTGTACTGCCGAGTTCAACAAGGCAAACCACTGATATCAGACAACTATACAAAGTTCACATTTCCACACCTCCTTTAAACAATAGCGAACATGGTACCATGATATGCCTCAAGCGACAATTGTTGATAACCCAAAGCCACAGGAGATAGTATTATACAATAGATCCCGACAGTCCAGGTGAAGGCCATTTGACGGATCGAGTCTTCACCGACCCTCTGAAAAAGAGCATCGTACTGAGGCCTTTCCCCCCCGCAGCCCACCTAACCTGCACATCCCTGGCCACTAAGGGGCAATTTAGCATCGTCAACCCATCTAACCCACACATCTTTGGACTGTTGGAGGAAACCAGAGCACCCGGAGGAAACCCACGCAGACACAGGGAGAACGTGCAAACTCCACACAGACAGTCACCCAAGGCCAGAGTTGGACCTGGGTCCCTGGTTGCTGTGAAGCAGCAGTGCTAACCACTGTGCCACCTTTACTTGACAGTTCTTGTTAACATTTATTAGAGGCCACGTACAGAGCAGGACTACCATTTGGTGGGGGGAGAATACTTATCAAATGTTTCTGCCTGGATACTAGACCTGGGTGGGAACAAGATGATCACTGGCAGAAGACCGCCTGATTTGTCTCCATGGGAAGATTCGGCACTTGCCAGGCCAGCATTAGCTTTCCTTCTCTAATTGCCGTCAAGGTGGTAAATGATGTCCTGCCTTCTTGACTGTCTGCAGTTCATATGCTGTAGGTCACATCCCTCTTCGGGAGGGATTTCCAGGATTTCGACCCAGCAACATGGACATTCCAAATCATGGTGCTGTGTGACTTGGAGGGGAACTTGCAGGTGATGATGCTCCCATGCATCGGCTGCCCTTGTCAGCCGAGTTGCGAGAGGCCATAGGTTTTGATTGTGCTGTGAAGAAGCCTTGGCGGGTTCATAGAATCCCGACATTGCAGAAGGAAGCCAGTCAGCCCATTGTGTCCGAACCGACCTTCTGAAAGAGCACCCTACCGAAGCACCTTCTCACCGTAACCCCACCTAGCCTGCACATCTTTGGTCTGTGGGAGGAAACCAAAGCACCCAGAGGAAACCCACAGGGCGGAGCGATTTCGCTGCACTGCCTCTTGTACATTGCGACCATGCATTGGTGGTGGAGAGAGCTAATGTTTAAGGTGGAAGATGAAGTGTCAATCAAGCGGGCTGCTTTGACCTGGATCGCCGAGTTTTGTTGGAGCTGCACACATCCAGGCAAGTGGAAAGTATTCCATCCCATTCCTCACTTGCGAGTTGAAGCTGGAGGACAGGTCTCGGGGAGTCAGGAGGCGAGTTACTCGTCGCGGGACTCCCAGCCTTAGACCTGCTCGTGTAGCCACAGTATTCAGTCCAATTTCTGGTCTTTGGTAACCCCCCCAGGGCATTGAACGATTCAACGATTTTAAACCAAGCAGGTTCAGACACCCCAAGTGCCGATGTTTTACAACAAATTCACCTCCCTTTGGTCAGTCAAATCTTCTTTCACCAACCGCGTTATACGGCAATGCGGTTACAGGGCATGGCAGGCAGAAATGCCGCTGATCTGCTCGCCAACCAGCAATGTTCATCAACGTCAAAACCAAGAAACCCTACTCACATCGCCCCATGCTGTGCGAGGCTCAGTGGGCAGCATCCTTGCCATGGGTTCAAGGGTGGAATTTTCCATTTTCCATGCAGTGTTACAGCGAGCAGGAAAAGTAGTTGGCAGGTGGCTTCCTCCCCGTTGCATCACTAGGAACTCGGAAAACAAATATCCAAAGGGCGAGCTCTAGATAGTCACGCTGGCGGGACGAGCTCGGATTGGCCTGCCCAGTCAACAGTTCTGGGCACTACTTTTAAAAGGTCACCCGATGCAAAAAAGTAAAAACAGAGCATTGCTGCCCCTGCCCCCTTCCCCCCGCCCCTCCTTAACCACGCAACATCTCCTTCCCACATAACACCACCCCCATTCTGACAGTGCCCAGGGTCAGTACCTGGGCATGACCATCTCAACCATGGGTGATGTATTCACCCAAGCTCAGGAATAGAGGCCTAATAATTTGATTTGAATTTATTGTAATGTGGTCCCATAACGTCACAGGCAGGGGCAATCACAACGGGACAAAAACGTTCACGAGATTTTGCGCTCTTGTCGCCATTCACATTTGATGCGCCCTAATCTCCCAGGACCGGAACACATAATCTGGCCAGACACTCCGTACTGCGGTCAGATGTTGTCCGTCGATTGAGACATTAAACTCTCGGGCGGAAGGAAAAGATCCTGCAACACAATTTGGGGAGTAGGAAAGTCCTGTGACGCGTTACAATATTTATTCCACAATCACCATTGCCAAAGCACAGGTTATCTGTCTCACTGCTCTTTGTGGGAGCAGGTTCTGCACAAACGGTTTGCTGCATTTCTCCCAGTCTTAGAGGCGAAAAGCACTTCAATGTTTTGAGACATGCTGAGGGGGCCCGATGCAAAGAGGAAGTCTGGATTCCCATCTCATGGAAATTCTTTTTCCTGAAATGGTAGCCAGGGAGAGGAACTGGCAGCTCCAGCTAACATTTCCTTTGCAATAATTCAGAACTGAACTCTGAATCAGACAACTCACACTCACGTCCCCCACCCCACCCCCACACACTCACCAGCCCCCCCCCCCCACACACACACAGCAGACCCGCCCCCACACACACACACCAGACCCCCAACCCCCACACACACACACCAGCCCCCCCACCCCCACCAGCACCCCCAACCAAACCCCCCCACCAGCACCCCCACCCCCCCACCAGCCCCCCCCACCAGCCCCCCACGCCCCCACCAGCCCCCCACCCCCCAAAACTCCCCCACCAGCCCCCCACCCAAACCTCCCCACCAGCCCCCCCCCAAACCTCCCCCACCAGCCCCCCCACCCCGACACCCACCCCAACCCCGCCACGCCCCCACCCCCACACCAGCCCCCACACACCCAGCCCCCACCCCCCCACCCCCCCCACACACACACACCAGCCCCCCCCCACACACACACACCAGCCCCCCCACACACACACCAGCCCCCCCACCCCCCACCCACACGCACACCAGCCCACCCACCCCCCCCCACACGCACACCAGCCCCCCCACACGCACACCAGCCCCCCCCCACACGCACACCAGCCCCCCCCACACGCACACCAGCCCCCCCCACACGCACACCAGCCCCCCCCACACGCACACCAGCCCCCCCACACGCACACCAGCCCCCCCCACACCAGCCCCCCCCACACCAGCCCCCCCCACACGCACACCAGCCCCCCCCCACACGCACACCAGCCCCCCCCACACGCACACCAGCCCCCCCCACACGCACACCAGACCCCCCACACGCACACCAGACCCCCCCCACACGCACACCAGCCCCCCCCCACACGCACACCAGCCCCCCCCCACACGCACACCAGCCCCCCCCACCCCCACACACACCAGCCCCCCCACCCCCACACACACCAGCCCCCCCACCCCCACACACACCAGCCCCCCCACCCCCACACACACTAGCCCCCCCCACCCCCACACACACTAGCCCCCCCCACACACACACACCAGCCCCCCCACACACGCACAACAGCCCCCCCCACCCCCACACACACCAGCCCCCCCCCCACACACACACCAGCCCCCCCCACACACACACCAGCCCCCCCCACACACACACCAGCCCCCCCACACACACACACGCCCCCCCACACACACACACGCCCCCCCCACACACACACCAGCCCCCCCACACACACACACCAGCCCCCCCCCCACACACACACCAGCCACCCCCACACCAGCCCCCCCACCCACACAAGCCCCCCCCACCCCCACACACACCAGCCCCCCCCACCCCCACACACACCAGCCCCCCTCACCCACCCCCACACACACCAGCCCCCCCCACCCACCCACCCCTACCCCCACACACACCAGCCCCCCCAACCCCACACACACACACACCAGCCCACGCACCCCCACACACACCAGCCCCCACCCCACCCACCCCCACCCCCACACACACCAGCCCCCCCCACCCACCCACCCCTACCCCCACCCACCCACCCCTACCCCCACACACACCAGCCCAACCCCACACACACCAGCCCACCCACCCCCACACACACCAGCCCCCCCTCTCCCCCCCCCCACACACACACACCAGCCCCCCCACACACACACACACACCAGCCCCCCCCCACACACACACACACACACCAGCCTCCCCACACACACACACCAGCCCCCCCCACACACACACACCAGCCCACCACCCCCACACACCAGCCCCCCCTCCTGCCCCCCCCCACACACACACACAAGCCCCCCCCCCCACACACACACACATACACACACCAGCCCCCCCCCCCACACACACACACACCAGCCCACACACACACACCAGCCCACCCACCCCCACACACCAGCCCCCCCTCCCCACACAAACCAGCCCCCCCCCCACACACACACACCAGCCCCCCCCCCCCACACACACACAAGCCCCCCCCCACACACACACACACACACACACACACACCAGCCCCCCCACCCCCACACACAGACCAGCCCCCCCACCCCCACACACACACCAGCCCCACCCCCACACACACCAGCCCCACCCCCTCACACACCAGCCCCACACAGCAGCAGCCCCCCATCCCCACACACAGCAGCCCCCCCACCCCCACCAGCCCCCACCCCTACACACACCGGCCCCCACCAACCCCCACACACACACCAGCCCGCCCCCCCCACCCACACACCGGCCCCTCCACCCCCACACACACACACCGCACCCCCCCACACACACACACCGCCCCCCCCACCCCCACCCCCACACACACACACCGCCCCCCCACCCCCACACACACACACCGCCCCCCCCACCCCCACACACACACACCAGCCCCCCCCACACCCCCACAAGCCCCCACACACACACACCAGCCCCCACCAGTCCCCACTCCCACCACGCCCCCCCCCACCACGGCCCCCCCCCACGCCCACCAGCCCCCACCAGTCCCCACTCCCAACACGGCCCCCCCCACCACGGCCCCCCCCACCACCCCCACCCCGGCCCGCCCCCACACACACACTGGCCCCCCCACCCCCACACACCGGACCGGCCCCCACACACCGGACCGCCCCCCCCCCACACACACACACACATCGGCCCCCCACACACACACCGGCCCCCCCCACCACCCCCCCACACACACACCAGCCCCCCCCCGGCCCCCCACACACACCGGCCCCCCCGGCCGCCCCACACACACCGGCCCCCCCCCACCCCCCACACACACACCGGCCCCCCCACACACACACCGCCCCCACCCCCACACACACACACCGCCCCCCCACCCCCACACACACACACCGCCCCCCCACCCCCCACACACACACACCAGCCCCCCACACACCCCCACAAGCCCCCACACACACACACCAGCCCCCACCAGTCCCCACCAGTCCCCACTCCCACCACGCCCCCCACCCCCACCCCCCCACGCCCACCAGCCCCCACCAGTCCCCACTCCCAACACGGCCCCCCCCACCACCCCCACCCCGGCCCGCCCCCACACACACACTGGCCCCCCCACCCCCACCCCCACACACCGGACCGGCCCCCACACACCGGACCGCCCCCCCCCCCCCCCCACACACACACACACACACACACACACACACACACACACACACACACACACACACACACACCGGCCCCCCCACACACACACCGGCCCCCCCCACCACCCCCCCACACACACACCGGCCCCCCCACACACACACCGGCCCCCCCACACACACACCGGCCCCCCCACACACACACCGGCCCCCCCACACACACACCGGCCCCCCCACACACACACCGGCCCCCCCACACACACACCGGCCCCCCCACACACACACCGGCCCCCCCACACACACACCGGCCCCCCCACACACACACCGGCCCCCCCACACACACACCGGCCCCCCCACACACACACCGGCCCCCCCACACACACACCGGCCCCCCCACACACACACCGGCCCCCCCACACACACACCGGCCCCCCCACACACACACCGGCCCCCCCACACACACACCGGCCCCCCCACACACACACCGGCCCCCCCACACACACACCGGCCCCCCCACACACACACCGGCCCCCCCACACACACACCGGCCCCCCCACACACACACCGGCCCCCCCACACACACACCGGCCCCCCCACACACACACCGGCCCCCCCACACACACACCGGCCCCCCCACACACACACCGGCCCCCCCACACACACACCGGCCCCCCCACACACACACCGGCCCCCCCCACACACACACCGGCCCCCCCACACACACACCGGCCCCCCCACACACACACCGGCCCCCCCACACACACACCGGCCCCCCCACACACACACCGGCCCCCCCACACACACACCGGCCCCCCCACACACACACCGGCCCCCCCACACACACACCGGCCCCCCCACACACACACCGGCCCCCCCACACACACACCGGCCCCCCCACACACACACCGGCCCCCCCACACACACACCGGCCCCCCCACACACACACCGGCCCCCCCACACACACACCGGCCCCCCCACACACACACCGGCCCCCCCACACACACACCGGCCCCCCCACACACACACCGGCCCCCCCACACACACACCGGCCCCCCCACACACACACCGGCCCCCCCACACACACACCGGCCCCCCCACACACACACCGGCCCCCCCACACACACACCGGCCCCCCCACACACACACCGGCCCCCCCACACACACACCGGCCCCCCCACACACACACCGGCCCCCCCCACACACACACCGGCCCCCCCCACACACACACACCGGCCCCCCCCACACACACACCGGCCCCCCCCACACACACACCGGCCCCCCCACACACACACCGGCCCCCCCACACACACACCGGCCCCCCCACACACACACCGGCCCCCCCACACACACACCGCCCCCCCCCCCACACACACACACCGGCCCCCCACACACACACCGGCCCCCCCCACCCCCCACACACACACCGGCCCCCCCACACACACACCGGCCCCCCCCAACCCCCACACACACACCAGCCCCCCCACCACCCCCCACACACACACCAGCCCCCCCCCGGCCGCCCCACACACACCGGCCCCCCCCCACCCCCCACACACACACCGGCCCCCCCCACCCCCCACACACACATCCGCCCCCCTCCCCCACACACACACCCGCCCCCCCCCACCCCCCACAAACACCCCGGCCCGGCCCGGCCCCGCCCACACACACAACGGGCCCCCCCCACCCCTCACACACACACCGCCCACCCCACCCACACACACCCACACCGGCCTCCCCCCCACACATAAAACCAGTCCCCCCCACCCCCCACACCGACACACACACACCGGCCCCCCACACACACATTGGCCTGCCCCACCCCCCCTCAGCCCCACCCCCCCACACAGCCCCCCCCCCCACACACCCACCGGCCCCCCCCCCACACACACACCGGCCCCCCCACACACACACACACCGGACCGGCCCCCAACCCCCCCCCCCCCACACACACAGACACACCGGCCCCCCCCACAAACACACACACACCCCGGCCCCCCCACACACACCGGCACCACCCACCCCCCACACACACACCAGCCCCCCCCCCACACACACACCAGCCCCCCCCCCCACACACACAGACACACCGGCCCCCCCACACACACAGACACACACACCGGCCCCCCACCCCCACACACCGGACCGGCCCCCAACCCCCCCCCCCCACACACACAGACACACCGGCCCCCCCCACAAACACACACACACCCCGGCCCCCCCACACACACCGGCACCACCCACCCCCCACACACACACCAGCCCTCCCCTCACCCCCCACACAAACATACCAGCCCTCCCCCCACCCCCCACACACACACCAGCCCCCCTCACCACCCCCACACACACACCGGCCCCCCCCCCACCAACCCCCACACACCCACCGGCCCCCCCCCCACCAACCCCACACACCCACCGGCCCCCCCCCCCACCCTCCACACACACACCGGCCCCCCACACACACACCGGCCTCCCCCCACACACACCCACCGGCCCCCCCCCCCCACCCCACCCTCCACACACACACCGGCCCCCCCCCCCCCACCCCACCCTCCACACACACACCGGCCCCCCACACACACACCGGCCTCCCCCCACACACACACACCGGCCCCCGCCCACACACACACACCGGCCCTGCCCACACACACACACGGCCCCGCCCACACACACAGGCCCCGCCCACACACACACACCGGCCCCCCCCCACACACACACACACCGGCCCCCCCCACACACACACACCGGCCCCCCCCACACACACACACCGGCCCCCCCCCCACACACACACACCGGCCCCCCCCCCCCACACACACACACCGGCCCCCCCCCCACACACACACACCGGCCCCCCCCCACACACACACACCGGCCCCCCCCCCACACACACACACCGGCCCCCCCCCACACACACACCGGCCCCCCCCCACACACACACCGGCCCCCCCCCACACACACACCGGCCCCCCCCCACACACACACCGGCCCCCCCCCACACACACACCGGCCCCCCCCCACACACACACCGGCCCCCCACACACACACACACCGGCCCCCCCCCACACACACACCGGCCCCCCCCCCCACACACACACCGGCCCCCCCCCACACACACACCGGCCCCCCCCCCACACACACACCGGCCCCCCCCCCCACACACACCACCGGCCCCCCCCCACACACACACATCGCCCCCCCCCCCCACACACACACCGCCCCCCCCCCCCACACACACACCGCCCCCCCCCCCCCCACACACACCGCCCCCCCCACCCCACCGCCCGGCCCCCACCCCTCACACACACAGCGGCCCCTCCCACCCCCCACACACATACCGCCCCCCCCCCACACCGCCCCCCCACCTGCCCTCCCCCTTCCCCACACACACACCGGCGACCCCCACACACACACACCGGCCCCCCCCACACACACACACACACCGGCCCCCCCCACACACACACACACCGGCCCCCCCCCACACACACACACACCGGCCCCCCCCCCACACACACACACACCGGCCCCCCCCACACACACACACACCGGCCCCTCCCACCCCCCACACACATACCGCCCCGCCCCACACCGCCCCCCCCACCTGCCCTCCCCCTTCCCCACACCGCCCCCCCCACCTGCCCTCCCCCTTCCCCACACACACACCGGCCCCCCCCACACGCACACACACCGGCCCCCCCCCACACGCACACACACCGGCCCCCCCCCACACGCACACACCGGCCCCCCCCCCACACGCACACACCGGCCCCCCCCCACACGCACACACCGGCCCCCCCCACACGCACACACCGCCCCCCCCCCACACGCACACACCGGCCCCCCCCCACACGCACACACCGGCCCCCCCCCACACGCACACACCGGCCCCCCCCCACACGCACACACCGGCCCCCCCCCACACGCACACACCGGCCCCCCCCCACACGCACACACCGGCCCCCCCCCACACGCACACACCGGCCCCCCCCCACACGCACACACCGGCCCCCCCCCACACGCACACACCGGCCCCCCCCACACGCACACACCGGCCCCCCCCACACGCACACACCGGCCCCTCCCACACGCACACACCGGCCCCCCCCCACACGCACACACCGGCCCCCCCCCACACGCACACACCGGCCCCCCCCCCACACACACACCGGCCCCCCCCCACACGCACACCGGCCCCCCCCCACACACACACCGGCCCCCCCCCACACACACACCGGCCCCCCCCCACACACACACCGGCCCCCCCACACACACACACCGGCCCCCCCACACACACACACACCGCCCCCCCCACACACACACACAGGCCCCCCCCCCCCACACACACACACAGGCCCCCCCCACACACACACACACACACACACCGGCCCCCCCCCACACCCCCACACACACACACCGGCCCCCCCCACACCCCCACACACACACCGCCCCCCCCCCCCCAGCTGCCCTCCCCCACCCCCACACACACACCGGCCCCCCCCCACACCCCCACACACACACCGCCCCCCCCCACCTGCCCTCCCCCACCCCCACACACACACCGCCCCCCCCACCTGCCCTCCCCCACACACACACCGGCACCCCCCCCCACACACACACACAGGCCCACACACACACCGCCCCCCCCACACACACACCGCCCCCCCCCCCCACACACACACACACACACACCGGACCCCCCCCCACACACACACACACCGGACCCCGCCCCCCCCCCCCAACACACACACACACACACACACACTGGCCCCCCCCACACACACACACTGGCCCCCCCCCACACACACACACACACACACACCGGCCCCCCCCCTTCACAGACACACACACCGGCCCCCCCCCTCCACAGACACACACACGCCCCCCCTCCACAGACGCCCCCCACCACAGACGCTCCCCCCCCACAGACGCCCCCCCCCCCCACAGACGCCCCCCCCCCACAGACGCCCCCCCCCCCACAGACGCCCCCCCCCCACAGACACACACACGCCCCCCCCCACAGACACACACACGCCCCCCCCACAGACACACACACGCCCCCCCCACAGACACACACACGCCCCCCCCACAGACACACACACGCCCCCCCCACAGACACACACATGCCCCCCCCACAGACAGACACACACGCCCCCCCACAGACACACACGCCCCCCCACAGACACACACACGCCCCCACCACAGACACACACAACGCCCCCCCCACAGACGCACACACGCCCCCCCGCCACAGACGCACACACGCCCCCCCCCACAGACGCACACACGCCCCCCCCACAGACGCCCCCCCCACAGACACACACACGCCCCCCCCCCCACAGACACACACGCACCCTACCCCCAGCCACACCCACAGACACCCCCACAGACACACACACACGCCCCCCCCACAGACCCCCCCCACCCCCCACACACACATACCAGCGCCCCCAACCCCCACACACACACACACACCAGCCCACCAGCCCCCCAACACGCACACCAGCCCCCCCCACACGCACACCAGCCCCCCCCACACGCACACCAGCCCCCCCCACACGCACACCAGCCCCCCCCCCACACGCACACCAGCCCCCCCCCACACGCACACCAGCCCCCCCCCCACACGCACACCAGCCCCCCCCCACACGCACACCAGCCCCCCCCCCACACGCACACCAGCCCCCCCCCACACGCACACCAGCCCCCCCCCACACGCACACCAGCCCCCCCCCACACGCACACCAGCCCCCCCCCACACGCACACCAGCCCCCCCCCACACGCACACCAGCCCCCCCCCACACGCACACCAGCCCCCCCCCCACACGCACACCAGCCCCCCCCCACACGCACACCAGCCCCCCCACACGCACACCAGCCCCCCCCACACGCACACCAGCCCCCCCACACGCACACCAGCCGCCCCACACGCACACCAGGCCCGCCCCACACGCACACCAGCCCGCCCCACACGCACACCAGCCCGCCCCACACGCACACCAGCCCGCCCCACACGCACACCAGCCCGCCCCACACGCACACCAGCCCGCCCCACACGCACACCAGCCCGCCCCACACGCACACCAGCCCGCCCCACACGCACACCAGCCCGCCCCACACGCACACCAGCCCCGCCCCCACACGCACACCAGCCCGCCCCACACGCACACCAGCCCGCCCCACACGCACACCAGCCCGCCCCACACGCACACCAGCCCGCCCCACACGCACACCAGCCCGCCCCACACGCACACCAGCCCGCCCCACACGCACACCAGCCCGCCCCACACGCACACCAGCCCGCCCCACACGCACACCAGCCCGCCCCACACGCACACCAGCCCGCCCCACACGCACACCAGCCCGCCCCACACGCACACCAGCCCGCCCCACACGCACACCAGCCCGCCCCACACGCACACCAGCCCGCCCCACACGCACACCAGCCCGCCCCACACGCACACCAGCCCGCCCACACGCACACCAGCCCGCCCCACACGCAGCACCAGCCCGCCCCACACGCACACCAGCCCGCCCCACACTCACACCAGCCCGCCCCACACGCACACCAGCCCGCTCCCACGCACACCAGCCCGCCCCACACGCACACCAGCCCGCCCCACACGCACACCAGCCCGCCCCACACGCACACCAGCCCGCCCCACACGCACACCAGCCCGCCCCACACGCACACCAGCCCGCCCTACACGCACACCAGCCCGCCCCACACGCACACCAGCCCGCCCCACACGCACACCAGCCCGCCCCACACGCACACCAGCCCGCCCCACACGCACACCAGCCCGCCCCACACGCACACCAGCCCGCCCCACACGCACACCAGCCCGCCCCACACGCACACCAGCCCCCCCCCACACGCACACCAGCCCCCCCCACACGCACACCAGCCCCCCCCACCCCCACACACACCAGCCCCCCCACCCCCACACACACCAGCCCGCCCCACCCCCACACACACCAGCCCCCCCCACCCCCACACACACCAGCCCCCCCCACCCCCACACACACCAGCCCCCCCCACCCCCACACACACCAGCCCCCCCACCCCCACACACACCAGCCCCCCCACCCCCACACACACCAGCCCCCCCCCCACACACACCAGCCCCCCCCCACACACACCAGCCCCCCCCACACACACACCAGCCACCCCCCCACACGCACACCAGCCCCCCCCACCCCCACACACACCAGCCCCCCCCACCCCCACACACACCAGCCCCCCCCACACACACAAGCCACCCCCACACGCACACCAGCCCCCCCCACCCCCACACACACCAGCCCCCCCCCACCCACCCCCACACACACCAGCTCCCCCCCACCCACCCACCCCTACCCCCACACACACCAGCCCCCCCAACCCCCACACACACACACCAGCCCACCCACCCCCACACACACCAGCCCCCCCCCCCCACCCACCCCCACACACACCAGCCCCCCCCCACCCACCCACCCCTACCCCCACACACACACCAGCCCCCCCCACCCACCCACCCCTACCCCCACACACACACCAGCCCCCCCAACCCCCCACACACACACCAGCCCACCCACCCCCACACACACCAGCCCCCCCTCCCCCCCCCACACACACACACACACCAGCCCCCCCCACACACACACACACACCAGCCCCCCCCCCACACACACACACACCAGCCCCCCCCACACACACACACCAGCCCCCCCCCACACACACACACACACACACACAGACCAGCCCACCCACCCCCACACACCAGCCCCCCCTCCCCCCACACACACACACACACACACACCAGCCCCCCCCCACACACACACACACACCAGACCCCCCCCCCCCACACACACACACACACACCAGCCCCCCCCCCCACACACACACACACACACACCAGCCCCCCCCCACACACACACACACACACCAGCCCCCCCACCCCCACACACAGACCAGCCCCACCCCCACACACACCAGCCCCACCCCCTCACACACCAGCCCCACACAGCAGCAGCCCCCCATCCCCACACACAGCAGCCCCCCCACCCCCACCAGCCCCCACCCCTACACACACCGGCCCCCACCAACCCCCACACACACACCAGCCCGCCCCCCCCACCCACACACCGGCCCCTCCACCCCCACACACACACACCGCACCCCCCCACACATACACACCGCCCCCCCACCCCCACACACACACACCGCCCCCCCACCCCCACACACACACACCGCCCCCCCACCCACACACACACACACCAGCCCCCCCCACACCCCCCACACACCAGCCCCCACCAGTCCCCACTCCCACCACGCCCCCCCCACCACGGCCCCCCCCACGCCCACCAGCCCCCACCACGGCCCCCCCCCACGCCCACCAGCCCCCACCACGCCCCCCCCCCCCCACGCCCACCAGCCCCCACCAGTCCCCACTCCCAACACGGCCCCCCCACCACGGCCCCCCCCACCACCCCCACCCCGGCCCGCCCCCACACACACACTGGCCCCCCCACCCCCACACACCGGACCGGCCCCCACACACCGGACCGCCCCCCCCCCCCCACACACACACACCGGCCCCCCACACACACACCGGCCCCCCCCACCACCCCTCCACACACACACCAGCCCCCCCCCGGCCCCCCCACACACACCGCCCCCCCCGGCCGCCCCACACTCACCGGCCCCCCCACACACACACCGCCCCCCCCACCCACACCGCCCCCCCCGGCCGCCCCACACTCACCGGCCCCCCCACACACACACCGCCCCCCCCACCCCCCACACACACACCGGCCCCCCCACACACACACCGCCCCCCCCACCCCCACACACACACCGGCCCCCCCCCACACACACACCGCCCCCCCCCACCCCCACCCCCACACACACACCGGCCCCCCCCCACCCCCCACACACACACCGGCCCCCCCCACACACACACCGGCCCCCCCCCACACACACACCGGCCCCCCCACACACACACACCGGCCCCCCCACACACACCACACCGGCCCCCTCCCACCCCCCACACACACACCGGCCCCCCCCACCCCCCACACACACACACCGGCCCCCCCTCACACACACCGGCACCCCCCCACCCCCCCCACACACACATACGCCCCCCTCCCCCACACACACACCCCGCCCCCCCCACCCCCCACACACACCCCGGGCCCCCCCCCCCACCCCACCCCCCACACACACCCCAGCCCGGCCCCCCCCCACACACACAACGGGCCCCCCCCCACCCCTCACACACACACCGCCCACCCCACCCACACACACCCACACCGGCCTCCCCCCCCCACCCCCCCACACATAAAAACCAGTCCCCCCCCCACCCCCCACACCGACACACACAACGGCCCCCCCCCCCACACACACACCGGCCCCCCCCACCCCCCACACACACACCGGCCCCCCCCAACCCCACACACACACCGGCCCCCCCAACCCCACACACCGCCCCCCCCCCCCACACCGCCCCCCCCCCCCACACCAGCCCCCCCAACCCCCCCACACACACACACCACCGGCCCCCCCCCCACACACACACACCACACACTGCCCCACACACCGGCCCCCCCACACACATTGGCCCGCCCCCACCCCCCTCAGCCCCACGCCCACACCGCCCCCCACGCCCCACACCGCCCCACACCCACACCGCCCCCACACCCACACCGCCCCACACCCACACCGCCCCACACCCACACCGCCCCACACCCCACACCGCCCCCACACCCACACCGCCCCACACCCACACCGCCCCACACCCACACCGCCACACACCCACACCGCCACACACCCACACCGCCACACACCCACACCGCCACACACACCCACACCGCCACACACCCACACCGCCACACACCCACACCGCCACACACCCACACCGCCACACACCCACACCGCCACACACCCACACCGCCACACACCCACACCGCCACACACCCACACCGCCACACACCCACACCGCCACACACACCCCACACCGCCACACACCCACACCGCCACACACCCACACCGCCACACACCCACACCGCCACACACCCACACCGCCACACACCCACACCGCCACACACCCACACCGCCACACACCCACACCGCCACACACCCACACCGCCACACACCCACACCGCCACACACCCACACCGCCACACACCCACACCGCCACACACCCACACCGCCACACACCCACACCGCCACACACCCACACCGCCACACACCCACACCGCCACACACCCACACCGCCACACACCCACACCGCCACACACCCACACCGCCACACACCCACACCGCCACACACCCACACCGCCACACACCCACACCGCCACACACCCACACCGCCACACACCCACACCGCCACACACCCACACCGCCACACACCCACACCGCCACACACCCACACCGCCACACACCCACACCGCCACACACCCACACCGCCACACACCCACACCGCCACACACCCACACCGCCACACACCCACACCGCCACACACCCACACCGCCACACACCCACACCGCCACACACCCACACCGCCACACACCCACACCGCCCACACACCCACACCGCCACACACCCACACCGCCACACACCCACACCGCCACACACACCCCACACCGCCACACACACCCACACCGCCACACACCCACACCGCCACACACCCACCACCGCCACACACCCACACCGCCACACACCCACACCGCCACACACACCCACACCGCCACACACCCACACCGCCACACACCCACACCGCCACACACCCACACCGCCACACACCCACACCGCCACACACCCCACACCGCCACACACCCACACCGCCACACACCCACACCGCCACACACCCACACCGCCACACACCCACACCGCCACACACCCACACCGCCACACACCCACACCGCCACACACCCACACCGCCACACACCCACACCGCCACACACCCACACCGCCACACACCCACACCGCCACACACCCACACCGCCACACACCCACACCGCCACACACCCCACACCGCCACACACCCACACCGCCACACACCCACACCGCCACACACCCACACCGCGCCACACACCCACACCGCCACACACCCACACCGCCACACACCCACACCGCCACACACCCACACCGCCACACACCCACACCGCCACACACCCACACCGCCACACACCCACACCGCCACACACCCACACCGCCACACACCCACACCGCCACACACCCACACCGCCACACACCCACACCGCCACACACCCACACCGCCACACACCCACACCGCCACACACCCACACCGCCACACACCCACACCGCCACACACCCACACCGCCACACACCCACACCGCCACACACCCACACCGCCACACACCCACACCGCCACACACCCACACCGCCACACACCCACACCGCCACACACCCACACCGCCACACACCCACACCGCCACACACCCACACCGCCACACACCCACACCGCCACACACCCACACCGCCACACACCCACACCGCCACACCACCCACACCGCCACACACCCACACCGCCACACACCCACACCGCCACACACCCACACCGCCACACACCCACACCGCCACACACCCACACCGCCACACACCCACACCGCCACACACCCCACACCGCCACACACCCACACCGCCACACACCCACACCGCCACACACCCACACCGCCACACACCCACACCGCCACACACCCACACCGCCACACACCCACACCGCCACACACCCACACCGCCACACACACCCACACCGCCACACACCCACACCGCCACACACCCACACCGCCACACACCCACACCGCCACACACCCACACCGCCACACACCCCACACCGCCACACACCCACACCGCCAACACACCCACACCGCCACACACCCACACCGCCACACACCCACACCGCCACACACCCACACCGCCACACACCCACACCGCCACACACCCACACCGCCACACACCCACACCGCCACACACCCACACCGCCACACACCCACACCGCCACACACACCCACACCGCCACACACCCACACCGCCACACACCCACACCGCCACACACCCACACCGCCACACACCCACACCGCCACACACCGCCACACACCGACACACACACACACCGCCACACACCGCCACACACCGCCACACACCGCCACACCGACACACACCCACACCGCCACACCGCCACACACCGCCACACACCGCCACACCGACCACACACACACACACCGCCACACACCGCCACACGACCACACCGCCCACACCGCCACACACCGCCACCACCCCGCCACACACCGACACACACACACACCGCCACACCGACACACACACACACCGCCACACCGACACACACCGCCACACACACACACCGCCACACACACCGCCACACCGCCACACCGACACACACCGACACACCGACACACCGACACACCACCGCCACACACACACACACACACCGCCACACACACACACACACACCGCCACACACACACACACACCGCCACACACACACACACACACACCGCCACACACACACACACACACCGCCACACACACACACACACCGCCACACACACACACACACCGCCACACACACACACACACCGCCACACACACACACACACCGCCACACACACACACACACCGCCACACACACACACACACCGCCACACACACACACACACACCGCCACACACACACACACACCGCCACACACACACACACACCGCCACACACACACACACACCGCCACACACACACACACACCGCCACACACACACACACACCGCCACACACACACACACCGCCACACACACACACCGCCACACACACACACCGCCACACACACACACCGCCACACACACACACCGCCACACACACACACCGCCACACACACACACCGCCAACACACACACACCGCCACACACACACACCGCCACACACACACACCGCCACACACACACACCGCCACACACACACACCGCCACACACACACACACACACACCGCCACACACACACCGCCACACACACACACACACACACCGCCACACACACACACCACACACACCGCCACACACACACACACACACACCGCCACACACACACACACACACACCGCCACACACACACACACCGCCACACACACACACACACACACCGCCACACACACACACACACACACACCGCCACACACACACACACCGCCACACACACACACACACACACCGCCACACACACACCGCCACACACACATCGCCACACACACACACCGCCACACACACACACACACACCGCCACACACACACACACCGCCACACACACACACACACCGCCACACACACACACACACACCGCCACACACACACACACACAGCCACACACACACACCGCCACACACACCGCCACACACACACACACCGCCACACACACACAGCCACACACACCGGCCCCCCCCCACACACACAGACACACCGCCCTCCCCACACACACAGACACACACACCGGCCCCCCACCCTCACACACTGCCCCACCCCCACACCACTGGACCGGCCCCCAAACCCCCCCCCCCCACACACACACACACCGGCCCCCCCCACAAACACACACACACCCCGGCCCCCCCACACACACCGGCACCACCCACCCCCCACACACACACCAGCCCTCCCCTCACCCCCCACACAAACATACCAGCCCTCCCACCACCCCCCACACACACACACACCAGCCCCCCTCACCACCCCCACACACACCGGCCCCCCCCCCACCACCCCCACACACCCACCGCCCCCCCCCACACTCCACACACACACCGGCCCCCCACACACACACCGGCCCCCCCCACACACACCGCGCCCCCCCCCACACACACCGCCCCCCCCACACACACACACCGCCCCCCCCCCCACACACACACACCGGCCCCCCCCCACACACACACACCGGCCCCCCCCCACACACACAGGCCCCGCCCCACCCGCACACCAGCCCCCCCCACCCCCACACACACCAGCCCCCCCCACCCACCCCACACACACCACCCCCCCCCACCCACCCACCCCTACCCCCACACACACCAGCCCCCCCCACCCACCCCCACACACACACACCGGCCCCCCCCCACACACACACACCGGCCCCCCCCACACACACAGGCCCCGCCCCACCCGCAAACCAGCCCCCCCCACCCCCACACACACCAGCCCCCCCCACCCACCCCCACACACACCACCCCCCCCCACCCACCCACCCCTACCCCCACACACACCAGCCCCCCCCCCACCCACCCCCACACACACCAGCCCCCCCCCACCCACCCACCCCTACCCCCACACACACCAGCCCACCCACCCCCACACACACCAGCCCCCCCCCCACCCACCCCAGCCCCCCCCCACCCACCCCAGCCCCACACACACCAGGCCCCCCCCACCCACCCCTACCCCCACACACACCAGGCCCCCCCCCACCCACCCCTACCCCTACCCCCACCCACCCCTACCCCTACCCCCACCCACCCCTACCCCTACCCCCACACACACCAGCCCCCCCCACCTACCCCCACACACACCAGCCCCCCAACCCCACACACACACACACCAGCCCACCCACCCCCACACACACCAGCCCCCCCCCACCCACCCCCACACACACCAGCCCCCCCCACCCACCCACCCCTACCCCCACACACACACCAGCCCCCCCTTCCCCCCCCACACACACCAGCCCCCCCCCACACACACACACACCAGCCCCCCCCCACACACACACACACCAGCCCCCCCCCACACACACACACCAGCCCCCCCCACACACACACACACCAGCCCCCCCACACACACACACACACCAGCCCCCCCACACACACACACACCAGCCCCCCCCCACACACACACACACCAGCCCCCCCCCACACACACACACCAGCCCCCCCCCACACACACACACCAGCCCCCCCACACACACACACCAGCCCCCCCACACACACACACCAGCCCCCCCACACACACACACCAGCCCCCCACACACACCCCCACACCAGCCCACCCACCCCCACACACCAGCCCCCCTCCCCCCCACACACACCAGCCCCCCCCACACACACACACACAAGCCCCCCCTCCCCACACACACACACACACACACACCAGCCCCCCCCCCACACACACACACACCAGCCCCCCCCCCACACACACACACACACACACACCAGCCCCCCCCCACACACAAACACACACACCAGCCCCCCCCCACACACACACACCAGCCCCCCCCACACACACACACACACACACACCAGCCCCCCCACCCCCACACACAGACCAGCCCCACCCCCACACACACCAGCCCCACCCCCTCACACACCAGCCCCACACAACAGCAGCCCCCCATCCCCACACACAGCAGCCCCCCCACCCCCACCAGCCCTCACCCCTACACACACCGGCCCCCACCAACCCCCACACACACACCAGCCCGCCCCCCCCACCCACACACCGGCCCCTCCACCCCCACACACACACACCGCACCCCCCCACACACACACACCGCCCCCCCACACACACCCCCCACACACACACACCGCCCCCCCCACCCCCCACACACACACACCGCCCCCCTACCCCCACACACACACCACCCCCCTACCCCCACACACACACACCCCCTACCCCCACACCCCCACAAGCCCCCACACACACACACCAGCCCCCACCAGTCCCCACTCCCACCACACCCCCCCCCCCACCACGGCCCCCCCCCACGCCCACCAGCCCCCACCAGTCCCCACTCCCAACACGGCCCCCCCCCCCCACCACGGCCCCCCCCACCCCGGCCCGCCCCCACACACACACTGGCCCCCCCACCCCCACACACCGGACCGGCCCCCACACACCGGACCGCCCCCCCCCCCCCCCACACACACACACACCGGCCCCCCACCCACACACACACCGGCCCCCCCCACCACCCCCCCACACACACACCAGCCCCCCCCCCGGCCCCCCGCACACACCGGCCCCCCCGGCCGCCCCACACACACCGCCCCCCCCACCCCCCACACACACACCGGCCCCCCCCACACACACACCGCCCCCCCCACCCCCACCCCCACACCGCCCCCCCACACACACACTGCCCCCCCCCCACACACACACACACACCGGCCCCCCCACACACACACACACCGGCCCCCCCACACACACACACACCGGCCCCCCCACACACACACACACCGGCCCCCCCACACACACACACACCGGCCCCCCCACACACACACACACCGGCCCCCCCACACACACACACACCGGCCCCCCCACACACACACACACCGGCCCCCCCACACACACACACACCGGCCCCCCCACACACACACACACCGGCCCCCCCACACACACACACACCGGCCCCCCCACACACACACACACCGGCCCCCCCACACACACACACACCGCCCCCCCACACACACACACACCGGCCCCCCCACACACACACACACCGGCCCCCCCACACACACACACACCGGCCCCCCCACACACACACACACCGGCCCCCCACACACACACACACCGGCCCCCCCACACACACACACACCGGCCCCCCCACACACACACACACCGGCCCCCCCACACACACACACACCGGCCCCCCCACACACACACACACCGGCCCCCCCACACACACACACACACCGGCCCCCCCACACACACACACACCGGCCCCCCCACACACACACACACCGGCCCCCCACACACACACACACCGGCCCCCCCACACACACACACACCGGCCCCCCCACACACACACACACCGGCCCCCCCACACACACACACACGGCCCCCCCACACACACACACACCGGCCCCCCCACACACACACACACCGGCCCCCCCACACACACACACACCGGCCCCCCACACACACACACACCGGCCCCCCCACACACACACACACCGGCCCCCCCACACACACACACACCGGCCCCCCCACACACACACACACCGGCCCCCCCACACACACACACACGGCCCCCCCCACACACACACACACCGGCCCCCCCACACACACACACCGGCCCCCCCACACACACACACCGGCCCCCCCCACACACACACACCGGCCCCCCCACACACACACACCGGCCCCCCCACACACACACACCGGCCCCCCCACACACACACACCGGCCCCCCCACACACACACACCGGCCCCCCCACACACACACACCGGCCCCCCCCCCCCCCACACACCGCCCCCCCCCCCCCACACACACACCGGCCCCCCCCCCCACCCCCCACACACACACCAGCCCCCCCCCCCGGCCCCCCCACACACACACCGGCCCCCCCGGCCGCCCCACACACACACCGGCCGCCCCACACACACACCGGCCCCCCCACACACACACCGGCCCCCCCACACACACCACCGGCCCCCCCACACACACACCGGCCCCCCCACACACACACCGGCCCCCCCCCCACACACACACCGGCCCCCCCCCACACACACACCGGCCCCCCCACACACACACCGGCCCCCCCCACACACACACCGGCCCCCCCACACACACACCGGCCCCCCCACACACACACCGGCCCCCCCCACCCCCCCACACACACATCCGCCCCCCTCCCCCACACACACACCCGCCTCCCCCCACCCCCCACACACACCCCGCCCCCCCCCCACCCCCCACAAACACCCCGGCCTGGCCCCCCCCACACACACAACGGACCCCCCCCCACCCCTCACACACACACACGCCCCCCCCCCAGACACAGACACGCCCCCCCCCACAGACGCACACACGCCCCCCCCCACAGACGCACACACGCCCCCCCCCACAGACACACACATACACGCCCCCCCCACAGACACCCCCCCCCCACAGACACACACACACACACCCCCCACAGACACACACACGCCCCGCCCCCCCACACACACACGCCCCCCCCACACACACACACGCCCCCCCCACACACACACACGCCCCCCCCACACACACACACGCCCCCCCCACACACACACACGCCCCCCCCACACACACACACGCCCCCCCCCACACACACACACGCCCCCCCCACACACACACACGCCCCCCCCACACACACACACGCCCCCCCCACACACACACACGCCCCCCCCACACACACACACGCCCCCCCCACACACACACACGCCCCCCCCACACACACACACGCCCCCCCCACACACACACGCCCCCCCCCCCACACACACACGCCCCCCCCCCACACACACACGCCCCCCCCACACACACACACGCCCCCCCCACACACACACACGCCCCCCCCCACACACACACACGCCCCCCCCACACACACACACGCCCCCCCCACACCACACACCCCCCCACCACACACGCCCCCCCCACACACACACACGCCCCCCCCACACACACACACGCCCCCCCCACACACACACACGCCCCCCCCACACACACACACGCCCCCCCCACACACACACACGCCCCCCCACACACACACACGCCCCCCCCACACACACACACGCCCCCCCCACACACACGCCCCCCCCACACACACACACGCCCCCCCCACACACACACACGCCCCCCCCCACACACACACACGCCCCCCCCACACACACACACGCCCCCCCCACACACACACACGCCCCCCCACACACACACACGCCCCCCCCACACACACACACGCCCCCCCCCACACACACACACGCCCCCCCCACACACACACACGCCCCCCCACACACACACACACGCCCCCCCACACACACACACGCCCCCCACACACACACACGCCCCCCCCACACACACACGCCCCCCCCCCACACACACACGCCCCCCCCCCACACACACACGCCCCCCACACACACACGCCCCCCCCACACACACACGCCCCCCCACACACACACGCCCCCCACACACACACACGCCCCCCACACACACACACCCGCCCCCCCACACACACACACGCCCCCCCACACACACACACGCCCCCCCACACACACACACGCCCCCCCACACACACACACGCCCCCCCACACACACACACGCCCCCCCACACACACACACGCCCCCCCCACACACACACACGCCCCCCCCACACACACACACGCCCCCCCCACACACACACACGCCCCCCCCACACACACGCCCCCCCCACACACACGCCCCCCCCACACACACGCCCCCCCCACACACACGCCCCCCCCACACACACGCCCCCCCCCACACACACGCCCCACACACACACACGCCCCCCCCACACACACACACGCCCCCCCCCCACACACACACACGCCCCCCCCACACACACACACGCCCCCCCCACACACACACGCCCCCCCCACACACACACGCCCCCCCCACACACACACGCCCCCCCCCCACACACACACGCCCCCCCCCACACACACACGCCCCCCCCACACACACACACGCCCCCCCACACACACACACGCCCCCCCACACACACACACGCCCCCCACACACACACACGCCCCCCCACACACACACACGCCCCCCCACACACACACACGCCCCCCCACACACACACACGCCCCTCCACACACACACACGCCCCCCCCCACACACACACGCCCCCCCCACACACACACACGCCCCCCCCACACACACACACGCCCCCCCCACACACACACACGCCCCCCCCCACACACACACACGCCCCCCCCACACACACACACGCCCCCCCCACACACACACGCCCCCCCCCACACACACACGCCCCCCCCCCCACACACACACGCCCCCCCCCACACACACACGCCCCCCCCCACACACACACGCCCCCCCCCCACACACACACGCCCCCCCCCACACACACACGCCCCCCCACACACACACGCCCCCCCCCCACACACACGCCCCCCCCCACACACACACGCCCCCCCCACACACACACGCCCCCCCACACACACACACGCCCCCCCCACACACACACACGCCCCCCCACACACACACACGCCCCCCCACACACACACACGCCCCCCCCACACACACACACGCCCCCCCCCACACACCACACACGCCCCCCACACACACACACGCCCCCCCACACACACACACGCCCCCCCACACACACACACGCCCCCCACACACACACACGCCCCCCCACACACACACACGCCCCCCCACACACACACACGCCCCCCCACACACACACACGCCCCCCCACACACACACACGCCCCCCCCCCACACCCCCCCACACACACACGCCCCCCCACACACACACACGCCCCCCCACACACACACGCCCCCCCACACACACACACGCCCCCCCACACACACACACGCCCCCCCCACACACACACACGCCCCCCCACACACACACACGCCCCCCCACACACACACACGCCCCCCCCCACACACACACGCCCCCCCCACACACGCCCCCCCCACACACACACACACACACACACGCCCCCCCCCACACACACGCCCCCCCCACACACACACACACACACACACACACCCCCCCACACACACACGCCCCCCCCACACACACACGCCCCCCCACACACACACACACGCCCCCCCACACACACACACACGCCCCCCACACACACACACACGCCCCCCCCACACACACACACACACACGCCCCCCCCACACACACACACGCCCCCCCCCACACACACACGCCCCCCCCCACACACACACACGCCCCCACCCACACACACACACGCCCCCCCACACACACACACGCCCCCCCCCACACACACACACGCCCCCCCCCCACACACATGCCCCCCCCCACAGACACATGCCCCCCCCACACACACATGCCCCCCCCACACACACATGCCCCCCCCACACACACACGCCCCCCCGCCCCCACACACGCCCCCCCGCCCCCCACACACGCCCCCCCGCCCCCCGCACACGCCCCCCCGCCCCCCACACACGCCCCCCCGCCCCCCACACACGCCCCCCCGCCCCCCACACACGCCCCCCCGCCCCCCACACACACACGCCCCCCCCCCACACACACACACACGCCCCCCCACACACACACACACGCGCAGACAAACACATGCCCCCCACACTGGTCATCCCCCATGGACACAGATCCACCCACCTGCACAGACACGTCCACCCCCTCGCACATCCGCGTACACATGCCCAGCACACACACACACACACAGCTCCGCACACACGCATCCACACAACCCTGCTCAGGTTCAAACGACTGTACCAATGTGTCCTCTCAAAGCTGGTTCCAGTGAGATGTCATCTCAAGTCTTGGCAATAATGAGCAACACTGATATTGGGCCAAATAGCCCTCAATCAAGCCATCGCGTGTTATTTGAATTAGAGGGGCTGTGAAAGCCCCTCTTCCAGGAGAGCAAGGATAGGGAGTCTATGCAATGGCGGGCCGGAGGTGGGGTAAAATAACCCAAGGAACATAATTGAATTAAAAGTTGGCTCTCCAAACTCCTCCTAGAGCCAATCATGAACAATTTGCTTAACTCCGACACTGGTGGCGGTTTACTCACCAAAATAGCTGCTGGTTCTCTGAAAGTGATTGTGGTTACCAAGCAACAGCAAAGAAACAGATTATTGGCCTTGGAGAGATTGCGGTATAGATTTAATAGAATGATACCGAGGGTTAAATACAAGGAAATATCGAGGAAGCTCGGATGTATCCCCTGGAATTTCGAAGGTGAAGTGTAATTTGATCAGAGTATTCAGCAGGATGGGTAGTTTCTCTCCCCCAACCCTTATTTCTGCGGCGGGGAAGTAGAGGACTACAGAGCACCATTTACAACTTTAAGAGTCAGAGTTTTCACGAGTGAAATTATGAAACATTTGTACCTATAAAGGGTGTGGTTTTAGCAATCTCTTTTGAAAAGCAAATGATGCGCGTTCAATTGTTAATTTTAGATTGGAGTTAGGTCAGATTTTTGTTGAAAAAAGGGTGACAGGGCAAAGGGAAGTATATTGGAGTTGGACAAAACTTTGGTGTGTCCACAGCTGGAGCACGGTGTTCAATTCTGTTCTCCACATTATCGGAAGGATGTGATTGCACTGGACGGGGTGCAGAGGAGATTCATTCACCAGGATGTTGCCTGGGATGGAACATTTCAGTTATAAAGAAAAGTTGGGAGAGGCTAGGGTTGTTTTTCGCTGGAGCAGAGAAGACTGAGGGGCATGGCCAGGGTGGATAGGAGAAGCTGTTCTCCTTAGTTGATGGGTCAGTTACGAGGGGCTCACAAGGTGAGGGGCAGGAGCTTTGGGGGGGGGGGGGAGGAGGGGGGGGGGGGGGTGCGAGGAAAATAATTTTACCCAGTGGGTGGTGACGGTCTGGAATGCACTGCTTGGAAGGTGGTAGAGGCGGGTTGACGTCCTTTAAAAAGTACCTGGATGAGCACTCGGCCTGTTAAAGTGTTCGAGGCTATGGGCAAAGCTGGCAAATGGGATTCAATATGCAGGTCAGGTTTTTTTTCATGCGTGGGTGCAGACTCGATGGGCCGAAGGGCCTCTTCTGCACTATTATTCTGTGATTCTTTTTTTAAAGTTAATTTACGGGGTGTGGGCATCGCTGGTTAGGCCAGAGTCTATTGCTCATTCTTAATTGCCCTTCAGAAGGTGGTGAGCTGCCTTCTTGAACCGCTGCAATCCTGGGGTTGTAGGTACATCCACTGGGCTGTTCGGGAGGGAGTTCCAGGATTTTGTCCCAGCGCCAGTGAAGGAACAGCGACATATTTCCAAGTCAGGGTGGGGAGTGACTTGGAGGGGAACCTCCAGGTGGTGGGGTTCCCTGGTATCTGCTGCTCTTGTCCTTCTAGATGGTGGTGGTCGTGGGTTTGGAAGGTTCTGTCGGAGGAACCTTGGTGAGTTACTGCAGTGCATCTTGTGGATGGTACATACGGCTGCCACTGTTCATCGGTGGTGGGGGATTTGAATGTTTGTGGGAGGGGGAGCAATCAAGCGGGGCTGCTTTGTCCTGGATGGTGTTGAGCTTCTGGAGTGTTGTTGGAGCTGCACTCATCCAGCCAAGTGCAGAGTATTCCATCACACTCCTGACTTGTGCTTTGTATCTGGTGGACAGACTTTGGAAGGGTGGGGAGTCAGGAGGTCAGTTAAATCGCCGTAGAATTCCTAGCCTTTGACCTGCACTGGTAGCCTCAGGATTAATATGGCTAGTCCAGTTCAGTTTCTGATCAATGGTAACCCCCAGGATGTTGATTGTATGGGATTCAGCGATGGTAATGCCATTGAATGTCAAGGGGTGATGGTTAGATCCTCTTGTAAGAGATGGTCATCGCCTGGCATGAATGTACCTTGCCACTTGTCAGCCCAAGCCTGAATATGAAGTCAAGTTAAGTGGCAGAGCAGCCATGATCCATCCGAATCCGGACTAACGTCAAAGTAGCTACCCCCACCCCCCTCCCCCCACACCCTTCTGATGTTTCAAAAAAAAACAAAACAAAGGGTTTCACAGGCAAAGAATTTTCACTTCAAGCTCAAATTTGGCTGGTTGCGCTCAGTCACGGTTGAGGACAGGATTGGACCCGGAGAGGAGCTCCCCACCCCATATTCATGCCATCACGAAGACCACTTATTTCCAGCTCTTGTAAAACCGTCTGAGCTCGCTCCCACCTCAGTTGATCCGCCGCTGAAACTCGCACATCTTCTTCACCTCTAGACTCGACTACTCATCGCATTCCGGGCTGCTCTCGCACATTCTACCCTCGGTAAAACTGGAGGTCATCCTAAACTCTGCTGCCGATGTATCTCGTCCCAAGTCCCGGCCCTCTATCACCTCTGTGCTCTCTGGCCTACACGGTCTCCCGACAAGACAACAATCTCAAGGAAGGACTCGTCCATTTAAGACAGAGACGAGGAGGAAATTCTTCTCTGAAGGCAGTGAAGCCGTGGAATTCTTTACCAGAGGGCTGTGGAGGCGGGGTCATTAAGCATGTTCAAGGCTGTAAATCAGGTTTATAAATCAGTAAATGGAATCAAGGATTATGGGGACACAACAGGGAAAGTGGAATTGACGATTATCATATCCGATCAAACATGATCTCATTGAATGGCGCAGCAGACTCGAAGGACCAAATGGCCTACTTCTGCTCCTTCGTCCAAAACAAAATCTTCATTTGAAAACTCGCATTCACGTTTTCAATTCCCTCCATGGCCTAACCACCCTATCTCTGTAATGACCACCAGCATCAAAACATTCCGTGTGATCTGCATTCCTGGAATGTTGACTTGTTAATGCATCCCCAAACTTTAATCACCCCAGCATTGGTGGTTGCCACACGAGCTGCCTATCCCAGGCTCTGGGATTCACTCCCTACACCTCTCTGCCTGTCCACATTACTTTGCTCATAGAATTTATAATGCAGAAGGAGGCTATGCAGCCCATCAAGTCTTGGAAGAGCACCCCACTTAAGCCCACATCTCCACTCTATCCCCGTAACCCCACTTAAGCTTTTTGAACACTAAGGGCAATTTAGCATGGCCAATCCACCTAACCCTGCACATCTTTGGACTGTGGGAGGAAACCGGAGCACCCGGAGGAAACCCACACAGAAAAGGGTAGAACGTGCAGACTCCACACAGCTTGTGACCCAGCGGGGAATCGAACATGGGACCTTGAAGCTGTGAAGCAACAGTGCTAACCACGGTGCTACCCCCAAGACAGGTCTGAAAATCTACCACAATAAAAATAGAAAATGCTGGAAAAACACAACGGGCCTGTCAGCACCTGTGGAGAGAGGCACAGGAGGTAACGTTTCGAGTCCGTATGCCTTTTCTGCAGATACTTCACACTCGAATCGACTGAAAAGGCTGGTGCAGCTGTTGTCTGGCGCATCGACCCAAACCTTGCAAAGGCTGAGTGCCAACTCTTGGACAGGTCTTCTTACCACCCTCTGGGCCACGATCCCACCGCAACTCTTAAGAAGCGTCATACGGACTCAAATGCGGTTCGCTCTCCACAGATGCTGCCGGAACTGCTGCGTTGATACAGCATTTTCGTTTTTTTATTTCAGATTTCCAGCGTCCGCAGTATTTCGCATTCGCCTTAAAAATCTACCTCTTTGGCCAAGTTCTGGTCACCTGGCCCAGTAACTGATTTGGTGCCTCACTGTCGTATTTTGTCTGACAATGGGCAGCACGGTAGCACAGTGGTTAGCACTGTGGCTTCACAGCGCCAGGGTCTCAGGTTCGATTCCCCACTGGGTCACTGTCTGTGAGGAGTCTGCACGTTCTCCCAGTGTCTGCGTGGGTTTCCTCCGGGCGCTCCGGTTTCCTCCCACAGTCCAAAGACGTGCAGGTTAGGTGGATTGACAATGCTAAATTGCCTGTAGTGTCCAAAAAGGTTAGGAGGGGTCATTGGGTTGGGGGGATAGGATGGAAGTGAGGGCTTAAGTGGGTCAGTGCAGACTCGAAGTGCAGAAGGAGACCATTCGGCCCAATGTTCTATATATAATGTTGCTGTGAATTGCCTGGGTTATTGCTTTAAAAAGGGACTACATAAATTGTTGTTACAAATTGCTGAACGCTTTTCCCCAACTCGTCGGGAGACGCGGACAGCTTGCTGAGCAACCAATTGCTTTGTATCATGATCCACCTTAGCCACACTACCAATAACCAATACAACTCCGAGCCAATGATCCAATTTGTTTGATGAAGCGGTGCCACACAACCATGAATGCATTATTGGCTTGTTAGTGTCGACAATGGGCGCAGGGCAGCCTACGGCTAGCAATCTATAGACCCCCCCCCCCCCCCCCATTCCCAGTTGATAACTGCGATGTCTGGTGAGAAGGAGAGCAGCACGATTCCCCAGCTAGAATACAAAACTAGGCCCCTGCAGGCAGAACATTACAACTGGATTCAGGGAACTGGGGCATTGGAGGGGAGACGGGATCCCATTCCCGAAAATGGTTCAGTAATATCAGTTTGAAAGAATGGGATTCGGGAGGAGGGGGGGGGGGGAAAAAGGTGTGCGGTGCCATGACTGCCCCTCCCCTCTAAACAACATCAAGTATTCCCATTAACGGTTTCCGAGATTGGAGCTGTAGATTCAGGTTGGGAATGAGGGAAGTGTCCTCTACAATTACCTCAACTTCCGCATCACCTCTTTGCCATTTGCGGGCAAGCTAGTCACTCATCCCCATCTTTAGAAGCATTGACTGCATCCAAAGCAACGCAGGGCCTGGTTGTCTAGGCTTTTCAGTGGGAATGGTGGGGTCAGAAAAGCATGTACCTGTTCAACTAGGTAGAGTTGGTGCCACCAATAGAGGGAATGAAACATCAAATTAACCCACTTACAAGGCCTGTTAATGGAAGGCAGCATGGTTTCCAGATCTAGTATGGTCTCCAACAACAGACTGGCAACCTGGTGGTGTTGTCCTCCTGGCAGCTGTCCTGGAGAGCATGCTTCAAGGTAGGCCTAGAGACCAACACCTCAGTCCCCTCCCCAGGCAGGCTGAGACCTACACCCCGACCCTTCTCCAGGTAGGCTTAAAGACGCCACCTCCCCCACCCCCTTCGCAAACGCACTTAGAAACACCCCACTCCTGGCTCACTCCCCAGGCAGGCTGAGAAACCTACACCCCGAGCCCTTCCCAGGCAGGCTTAGAAATCCCCCTCTCCATACCCCAGTCTCTTCTCCAAGCAGGATTAAGGATCTGCCCCCTCTCCACCACCCCGATCCCATCCCCCACCAATCCCCTCCCCCACCCCTCCTGAGGGATGCTTCAAAATCTCCTCCCCCTCCCCACTCTGCATGGCCCTGGGCCCCTCCCCAGCAGCCATGGAGAGCCCCAGCCCAGCTCCTTCCACAGGCACACCATGAAACCCTCACTCCCCCTCTGCCCCAGCTGCCTTCGTAGGCACCTTATAGATAATAATCTTTTATTGTCACAAGTATGAAGTTAGTGTGAAAAGCCCCTAGTCACCACATTCCGACGCCTGTTCGGGTAAGCCGGTACGGGAATTGAACCCGCGCTGCTGACCTTGTTCTGCATTACAAAACCAGCTGTCTAACCCATTGAGCTAAACCATGCCCCACCTCCACTGCCTCCCCCAGGCAGGCGGAGACAAAACTGCCCCCTGCCCCTACGTAGGCTTAGGGACACATGCCCCACTCACTCCCCTCGTGAGGCAGCCCGAGACATCCCACACCTCCTCTCCCACAACACACTCCACAGGCAGGATTAGAAATGTGGACACTCCATGCCAAATCCAGCCCCGTCCCCAGGCCGGGTTAAGGACACCCTTGGGGGCTTCGCCAGCATGTCCCCCTCTCCCCAGGAACCTTAGCAACACCCCACCCTCCGCCGGTGCACATTCAGCAGCCATAGAGTGTTGTGTTAGGTACACTGGCACAACACTGGATGTAGCATAGATCAAAAAGATACTCCAGACCTTGAAGTTAGTTCAAATAGGTTTATTGAACTAATAGCACAGTTCTCGGTGAGTTCGACTTTCTGCTAACTTAAGTGTGGTTACTCTGTCTGAATGAACCAGACTAGCTCTTAGCCACGTGGTGGGGGTGTGAGATTGTAACAACACCCTTGACTGACTCTCTCGATGTTCATCAGTGGAAAGATTCAGAGTGTGAGTGCCTCGTGTCTTTTATAGTCAGATCCCACCCCCGAGTGTCCCGCCTGCTTATTGGTCATGTCCTGTGTCCATTAGCTGCTTGTCTGTATATCATTGTGTGTGTGTCTGCATATCATGACATAGAGGAGGGCCATTTGATAACACTGCACTCTGGATGCTGAAACTATATTTGACTTTCTCCTTTAACAATTTGGGAAAAGTGCCATTGAGACTATCCCAGCCCAGTCTATCGCAGGCCAGCGAGTCCTCTCTCTGGTTATCAATTAGCCACTCTGGGCAAAAGGTCTGGTGGAGCCCCCGTTTCCCCACACCATGCAGGCTCTTGACCCCCATTAGAAACAGGAAAATCTTGCTTCCCATTTCAAAACTGTCTTTGACACCAGGATACTCCTTTCGGCATTGACTGGTTTTAAGAGAGACTTGCGTGGACCCTTGTGAATCTTCCACAGCAATTAAAACAGAAAACCCAAAACTCCATTCTCACATGAATCACCAGTTTAAAAAAAAATTAAGGATTCTGCAGAGAGAGCGCACATCGTCACGGCTACCTCCTTTTGTCCCAACAGAAAGGCCTGCATAAATCAATCTGTCCAGCCTGCCGTTACACTACCCCTCCCCCACTACTGTTGTCAGCGAAACTACTAAAGGATTAAGTCAGTGTTTCTCATTACAAGTTGCGGACTGCAGCAAAAATATTCAATGTGGTACAAAACGGAGGGAAAAACAATCATTGTGAATTTGGAAGACAAAAAAAGCTGACAATCCAATATCAACCCCTAACCAGCAAAGGAAATAGTCAGATTTCTTAACACCGCACTTTAAGTTAAATTAGTAGGCAAGAGAGAGGGCGAGGGAGGGCAAGGGAGGGCGAGTGAGAGAAAGAAAAAGAGGGCGAGAGAGAAAAAGAGCATGTGAGAGGGGCAGAAACAGATGGAGAGAGAGAGACACACAAAAGAGACGGCGAGAGAAAGAGACAGAAAAAGAGGGGATGCGAGAGTGGGTGAAGGAGAGGGCGAGAGAATGAAAATGAGGAAATGTTCAGCAATTTGGGAGTTTAGAAAAGTTAGATGATTATTGAAAACAGCTGAGATTCCGAGGGGGCTAATTGAGAGGATGTTTTGCGTCTCAGAGAATCGAGGACTCGGGGGCTCCATTTCAGGATTAGGGGCCTCCCAGTTCAGATGGGCATGAGAAGGAATTCCTTCTCCCAGAGGGCCATACTTGGAATTCTCTATCCCAGTGAGAACCATGGAATTTACAGTGCAGAAGGAGGCCATTCGGCCCATTGAGTCTGCACCGGCCCTTGGAACGAACACCCTACTAAAGCCCACACCTCCACCCCATCGTTGTAACCCAGCAACCACACCTAACCTTTCAACACGAAGGGCAATTTAGCATGTCCAATCCACCTAACCTGCACACTTTTGACTGTGGGAGGAAACCGGAGCACCCGGAGGAAACCCACGCAGACATGGGGAGAAAGCGAAAACTCCACAGACAGTCACCAGAGGCCGGAATTGAACCAGGTACCCTGGAGCTGTGAGGTAGCAGTGCTAACCACTGTGCCGCCACAGTGAGCAGCGGAGGCTGGATCGGCAAGGTTGCATTCAACGGATTTTTGATTGACAAGGAGTAGCGTTATCAAGACGGGCGGTAACTGGAGTCAAGGCCACATCAATCAGCCTTGATCCCGCTGACTGTCAGAGCAGGCTCGAAGTGGAGGAGCGGCCTATTCCTTTTCCTATTTCATATGGTCTTAATGTATATGCTGACCATTTCCAGTGACAGGTTACAGCAAACTTGGTCATTTTCTGTTTTCGAATACTTGGCTTAAGTGGGCTAAGATCAGGTAACTTGGCAACAGGCCACAGGCATCATCAGCTGTGGTCCAAGACAGCCTCGTCAGTATGTTTCATTCATATTGATTTGTGTGTTTGGGCTAATGACCACCAATATAAAAAAGTAGTTAATTTTTAAATATATAATTTTGTGCTGGTGGTTGTAAGGATTCTTAAATTCAGCTGAGTGAGTCAGTCAGATTATGACAGAGGCATTGCTGAGCCATATCCGGATGTTAGAAATGTCTCCAAGTTGATTCAGTTCCCCTGGGTCAGATATCTCGACATATGCCAAGGGAGTGGGAGGGGTGAGATCTCCTCACCATTTGTGGGTGGTTGGGTGGAGAATGGATATATTCTTGGTTATCACACGCTTTTTCTTGTTCTCTCGCCCTCTCCTTCACCCACTCTCTCGCATCCACTCTTTTTTTCTCATTGGACAATCCCTTTGCTATAAATTAACAGTGAATAATCTTTGAACTGCTCCATTAAAAGTGTATCTCTTCTTAAATAAATAGGTTAAAACTGTAATCAATAGGCAGAGTTATATGGACTCAAAGCATTAATTCTGTTTTTCGCGCCACAGATACTGCCAGACTTGCTGAGGCCTTCCAGTATTTTTGTTTTTTTATTTCAAATTGCCAACATCACCTATGCGTGGTTTAAATGAATGAAAATCGCTTATTGTCACAAGTAGGCTTCAAATGAAGTTACTGTGAAAAGCCCCTAGTCGCCACATTCCGGCACCTGTTCGAGGAGGCTGGAACGGGAATCCCTACAGTGCAGGAAGAGGCCATTCAGCCTATCGTGTCTGCACCGACCCACTGAAAGAGCACTCTACCCAGGCCCACTCCCCCACCTCATTCCCATAACCAGCACATCCCTGGACACAACGGGCAATTTAGCATGGTCAATCCACCTAACCTGCCTTTCTTTTTGTTAAATAAATTTAGAGTACCAAATTACATTTTTTCCAATTAAGGGGCAATTTAGCGTGGCCAATCCACCTAGCCTGCGCATCTTTCCGTTGTGGGGGCAAAACCCACGCAAACATGGGGAGAATGTTCAAACTCCACACGGACAGTGACCTTGAGCCGGGATCGAACCTGGGATCTCAGCAGCGTGAGGCAGCTGTGCTATCCACTGCGCCACCGTGCTGCCCTAACCTGCACATCTTTGGACTTTCACCAACTCGGTTCAGCTGGAGCAAGACTTCACTACTTTTATATGAAATTAATATTCAATTTGCCTGCAGTTTGCAACTCTCGTTGGGCGCTTAACCACCCTGCCCCCACACTCACAACGTGCTTGGCCAACATACCAAAATTACAGCAACCTGCATTTGCAGGGTGTTATAAAGTAGACCATTGTCCAGTTAATGATTTTAGACTATTATTAAGCAAACTAAACCACCCACCTCCATCCTAACCAAGCTCCAATACTTTTGAAACAAATTTTCATTCCATGAATCCCCATGGCCTGAATATGTCTTTGTTTTGCAAAGGTTTGATCGCAGCTGTGTCAGGGAGGCAAATCTTTAAATTTCTGGAGATCCCAGGGCACCCCTGGGGGCTTGGCAATCCCGACTGGCATCAGGTGCCAAAGGTCAGAAAGGGCCAATGGATCAGCACAGGAGTCAATGGTTCGAAGCGGAGGAAGAATTTAAAAACATCCTCCCATTGTGGACTGCACACTCGAGGGATACTGTGACAACCTCAAATCAATTACTAGAGTTATTTTGACAGGCAGAGTAATTCCCGTCTCCAATTACAGTTATCGACATGCACTGAGAGAATCATTCCTTGGAAAAGCCAGTCTTCCTGCGAGATAAGTGAGTGAAAAGAAAAGATTTTAAAAACCAGAGTGCAGGCTGAGGTCAAGAGGCAGCCACTTCCACTGACAGGCTTTTTAGGCCCGTTTGTAGTTGTCATGGCTACCAACGGAAAGTTGGTAAATTTTAATGCTTCACACTAGAGTCACTGGAGGAAAATTGGCCCCGGGGTGGCACATCCTCAAGAGCATGCAGGTTCAAACGGATAGAGAGTTTTTGTAAAATAAATACCGAAGCACAGATGAGGATCAATCTTTATAAGTGCAAATACTTAACTGGAAGTGTGACTGGAAGGCTTTTACTAAAAGTATGTCTCAGTAATCAATTTCAAAAATAACGTTTGACTGCAAGTCAGTGATGCATTAGGCTAACTCGTTCAAGCTTTTGGTGCTCCTTGTCCCCCCTCCCCACCCCACAACCGAATGAATAAAGACATTATTTCAAAACAAAACAAAGCTGATAACACCATATAACTAAACATGACACAAAACGGAAACAGTATCTCACAACATCCCCTCCCTCAGAGATCTGCAGGCAAAGACCCAGAAAATGGCTAACTTAAATTGGGCTTTGATGACCCAATGACCCTCAAAATAGTCACCTCGTGACCCAAGCTCACAGATAATGGCATCTTTGATTTTAAACTACGCACCCTCATTTTCAAATCCCTCTGTGGCCTTGCCCTTTGTTCTCTCGATAAACCTAATCCCACAACCCTTCCAGATACCCACGCTCTGCTAATTCCATTCTCTAGTGCAGTGTTTATCAAACTTTTTTTCCCCCCAGGATCCACTTTTACCACCCGGCCGACCTTCACGACCCACGCCAGCCGATATTCGTGACACACCATTTTTCCTTCCCTTTAATATAATAATAATAGCTTCAATGAAGTTACTGTGAAAAGCACCTAGTCGCCACACTCCGGCGCCTGTTTGGGGAGGCTGGTACGGGAATTGAACCCGCGCTGCTGGCCTTGTTGCTAACTTTTGGTTGGTTCTTAATTTGGCTCTATTTAATCACGTTTGCTCAAGAGTCGCCAGGTATCTTTCCACACCGCCACAAGGTTCAGAACCGAATACTGATCAATGACTCGATACACCAGTTAGTAAGTTCAAAAGCAATGCTCATTTATTTACACACAGTCATATCTACTCATGCACAAAACTCTACAAACTAAACTACCACTATTACTAAAGCCTATTCTTAGCTTTGGGCGCCCACTCAGTCAGAAGAACAATGGCTGTTGCTCGGTTCTGAGGCTGCTGGGTTGAATGGTTTACAGGGTAGCAACTAGGAGCATCTATCGCGTAGCGTGCTTGACTTGGAACTTACTTGGTCTGCTGCAGTTGCTAGGCAGGTCTCTCTCTTCGCTGACAGCCAATGCCAAAAGAGGGCATTCTCCCTTGGGGGATACCTTTTATACCCAAAAGGGCTTCACGCTCTTTTGGACGGACCTTGGAACTTGGCCTCAACTAATTGGGTCTTTCCCAATCATCGGTATCGATTTTCCTCCAATAGAGGGGTGGTTCCCTGATCACTGGGCGTGTCCTGGTGACTTGTCAGTCTGCTTTGTCTTAGCTTCTTCTGGCGCCGGGGAGTCTGTCCTAACATTATGTATCTAAATGTTTCCCTTTCGTCCCCAGAGATGGCTCATTAGTATGCAAATCGTTTAGTAGTTTCTGTCCTGTCTTGAGTGTTTAAGGTTCTAATCAACAGACAGGGCTTGCACCTGCTGGTTTCTTCGCATTGTCTAATTTTCCCTGCAGTCTTTGCAAGTGTCCATTTTATAATCGGGCCGTGGCCATCCCAGATGGCTACACCTTGTTCTGCATTATAGGCCAGCTGTTTAGCCCACTGTGCTAAACCAGCCCCTATGTGTTAGGTGAGCCACCTTATTCCTCACAATCTCACTTGCTTTGTTATTCAATGTTACATTTCTCAAGAACTTCAGCTAATAATTTAGGTTCTCGCTCCATCCTTCGCAAAAAATCAAGAGGTTTGTCCTCAAACTCACCATCCTTAGTCTTCAAATGCATTTTGAAGTTTGAGGGTCTCAATCTCTCATTTACCAGTACTTCCTTGCATATACCACACATGGGCTTTGCATCCTGATTTGCATTGGCACAATTGACAAAGCCATACCTCAGGAAATCATCTTTATACTCTTGGTTCCCAATTTCAGTTTTTCCTTTGGCTGTTCACCAGAGACCCTGGAGCACTGTACAGAGCTAACACTAGCACTGCTTTTTCCTGCCGTGGGCCCTCCTGCACAGCTCTCTCCCCAGCAGATTCAGGTGTGAAATCCTGGATTGTTTGTGTCTCTGGTACCTTCTTCGTTATAAATGTATTTTATTACAAACATGTATCAAAGTAGGTTACAGCAAACACCCTGGGAAATATACTTCCCAACAATCAACTATACAGTCTGTACAGATTTTTCCCCTTTTTCACCTTCCTCACCCTCACCCCCACCCCTCCACTCCGAACAGCTCCTCAAACACGGTCACAAACTTCCCCCACCTTTTCTCAAACCCCCCTGCTCAGCCCCTTAACTCAACTTTATCTTCTCCAACCGCTTTACAGGTCACCCAACCATGCTGCGCCTCTGATTTTAATCCAGCATTGGTGGCTGAGCCTTCAGCTAGGCCCAAGATACTTCTTCAAACCCACCTCACTGACCATTAGATCATCTGACCTAATATATGGTTCGGTGTCACACTTTGGTTTGTAATGCTCCATTGAATTGCCTTCATTAGAGGCACTTGTCAACCTAACAGTTTCCCATCCCTATAAATTACTGGAGGTTTTTTTTTTTCGCCCTCTCAACATTAAAAAATTACGTTCACCCATAGCTTCTCCAAGGCCCAAAAAAGTGCTAAAATCTCCAGCCAACTTACTTGCACCATTTTGAGGTTAGCAAAACAAAGATACGCGTGCACGCTCGAGACAGAATTTTGGGGGGCTTGACTGGAGGCTTTTTGACAGCATAAGGGCTATTATAAAGAACTTTCCAGTCCCACTTATCAGAAAAGGTATTGTGGAGAGGAATTAACTGCCAGAAAGTGCCCCAGGACTGTCCATGAGACATCATAACTTGGCTTTGGCCTGAACATTAAACATTTTCAGCTCCTTCCGGTGGTGGCAGCCCCCCCCCCCGGCACCCACCCACTTGAGACAATTACGCAATTACGGCAAGGATCAGGGGCACAGTAGCAGTGGGGGCGGCACAATGGCACAGTAGTTAGCACTGCTGCCTCACAGCACCAGGGACCCAGGTTCAATTCCGGTCTCGGATAACTGTCTGTGTGGAGCTTGCACTTCCTCCAGTGTCTCTCGTGGGTTTCCTCCGGGTGCTCCAATTTCCTCCCACAGTCCAAAGATGTGCAGGTTAGGTGGATTGACCTTGCTAAATTGCCCCTTAATGTCCAAAAGCTTAGGAGGGCGTACAGGGATAGGATCAGGCATGGATCTAGGTGGAGTACTCTTTCCAAGGGTCAGTGCAGACTCGATGGGCTGAATGGCCTCCTTCTGCACTGTACAGATTGTATGAGATTCTACGAGAAGTCCGCAGGGGAAATTCTCTCCCAAGCATTTCCCCCAGAGTCATGGTTCAGCAGTACTGCCAACAGTGGCTCTAGTTCTTCTATCGCCCATAGTCTACATTTCCCTACTTGATGCCTAGTGTAGCCATCGGGATGGCCACTTCCAACTAGGTACAGAGAAGCTCGCAAAGCCTAGCGGGTAAAATGGACAAGCCAAGACTCAGACAGGCTCAGAGCCTGAAATGCATATTTGTAAGCAAGAAGTCCAGACGGTATCGAAACTCCGTCCAATTAACATTTTAATGGGGCCGATTCGCATTTGATGGCCCATCTTCACCAAAACAAAGCACGGATACTCAAGCGACCGGTACAGTCACAAACATTTCGGCGCCACTCCCTGTTCAAGGGAAACGCCCAGCCATCCAGATCCCTGCCCACTTATTGGCTAAGGAATTGAACGGAGTGATCAGGGATCACCCAATTAGTAAGGCCCAAATTGAAGGACCGCTCAAAAGAGCGCGAAAGGCCCCCCCCCCGCCCCCACCCCCCGAGTAAAAAGGAAGAGTTCGCCATATGTTCGCTCTCTTTTGGCCTTGGTACCCCGGTCACGGCCATCACCAAGTGCAGCACCACCAGAAGCAAGTACAAGTTCAACGCTCGCTACCAGACGGATGAGCCTAGCTGAGCAGCAGTTACTCCTTCGGGCACGAGAAGATCCAGAATCGATCTGCGGCCACTGTTTTCTGACCTAAGCCGGGTGCCCGAAGTACAGGTTGTCTTAGTCGATAGGTGTAGTTAACTAGTAGTGTTTATGTTGCATGATTGATTGTGCGTAAATACAGTACCCTTGACCTTGAACTAACTAACTGGTGTTTGGCTCTTTGATCGATAGCCGGTCGAAACTTGTGGTGGTATCATTTGATACCTGGCGACTCTAAGCATTAAGACATAGTTAACACAGAAAGGGCAAATTCACTGGTTGCCATAATTGGAACAGAGCCACAGAAAAGACAAAGTAAAAAAGAAAGCACAACACTAGATCAATAACAAGTCCCAGGAATAGCAGAATCCCTTGTTTGTGCACCAGCTACGAGCTACTGGCATGGAATTCTCTTCATAAGGATCAGGGTGAACATGCACTGACTGGACTGAAATACTGGGTCCCTTACCAACAAATAGCTCGTTAGATTGAGACAGGTCAACGATAAGTGAACCACGTAAAATGCTGAATTGCCTACTTCTCTATGCAAATCGATACGGAAATAAATAAAAATGCCACTCATTTGGGGGGTTTGGCCACAAATCTCCAAAAGCAGAAAGGCAGGTTAACAATAGCAGTTAATAACGCTCAGGGTCCCTGACTCTTAAGTTTTCTGTGGTGTATAAAAGCCAGGCCTCAGCTGGAGCAGCGTCTCCAGTTCCAGACACCGCCACTCTCTCTAAGCCTTAGAGAGAGTAGACATTTACTGGAATATTTCTAGTGACCTATGTGGCACTGTGGGCAGTCTGCAGAAAGTGGGATGGTTCCACTTGGGGCAGAGGAGCCTAAAAATCAAAACGGCTTTAATTATTTCCAATGGCTGCAGGGCCAATAACCAGATGCAAAATGATCTGCAAAGGGACCAGAGGGGAACGCTTTATGGAGCAGAGGTACAGGAGGGAAGGTCAGAGAGCGTCGGCAGAGATGGCACAGACTGGCAGGGCAGCATGGTAGCCCAAGTGGATAGCACTGTAACTTCACAGCACCAGGGTCCCAGGTTCGATTACCTGCAGGGTCACTGTCTGTGCGGAGTCTGCATGTTCTTCCAGTGTCTGCGTGGTTTTCCTCCAGGTGCTCCAGTTTCCTCCCACAGCCCAAAGACGTGCAGGTTAGGTGGATTGGCCATGATAAATTGCCCTTAATTGTCCAAAAAGGTTAGGAGGGTGTAGTGTTGGGTGTTCTGATGCACAAATGATCCAACACGGCTGTAGATGGTACAACTCTGTTTTGTCTAATCAACAGTAACAACTAACTACTGGCTTGGGTACGTGCTTCACCAGCTAACCTGTGGACCCAGCCCTATCACTATCTTAGTGAGGTACTCAGCACGTCTGAGTGGCGCGCTGTAAGCTCTGTGCTATCGCCTGGTAGAATGAGCGGGAACTGTGGTATTCCCTGTTTTATAGTGCGTGTGCTCTCACTGGTGATTGGCTGCGATGTGGTCTGTGCTGGTTGGTCCAACTGCCTGTCCATCAGTGCGTGTGTGATTGCACCATGATATGCTGATCTGGATATCATGACATCCCCCCCTTTCACAAAGGATATGTGCCTACATGATAATAAATAGAAATGTGTACAGAGTGCATCTGAGTATGTGTGAGCAATATTTACAACATGTACATGAGGCTAAACTATATACAGAGGAAGGTGTCAGGTGCAACAGAACAATGACGTTGTACCAATAACAGAACAAATGCAATCAACAAACGACTAGAGAAAACTCTGGAACAATGAATGACAAGAAAAAAAAAAAAAAAAAACTCGTTAACAGTACTGTAAAACAATTCAGTGAGTCCAATGTGCTAACAGGCTCATAACTCTAGTCTCTCAGGTGGGCGACGAATTCGGGTTGACCGCCTCAAGGGTGGGTCAGGATCCACCGGCTGAGGAATGGGCCTGGCCACGGGCGAGAGAGGAACAGGCAGAGTGTCAGGAAGCTCAACAAAGTCGACATCAGGGACAACAGGAGGGCGTGGCACCGGTGCAAGATCTCGTAGCCAGCGCGGAACCAAACAAAGGGCCCGCTGATTACGGCGGCGAATAGAGCCATCAGGCATACGAACCAGGAATGAGCGGGGAGCCACGTGGCGGAGAGCCTCAGCGGTTGCCGACCAGCCACCCTCCGGTAGGTGTATGCGGACGTTGTCTCCAGGCGCCAGGGCAGGAAGATCAGTCGCCCGAGCGTCATGTGCCACCTTCTGCTGAGCACGCTGTTGTTGCATCTTTCGCAATACTGAAGCATGGTCGAGGTCAGAAACATGAATGGACGGCACAGTGGTCCTGAGGGTGCGACCCATCAACAGCTGGGCTGGCGAGAGGCCCGTGGACAGTGGGGCCGAGCGATAGGCCAGCAGGGCTAAACAGAAGTCAGATCCGGCATCAGCAACCTTGCAGAGGAGCCGCTTCACAATGTGGACGCCCTTTTCCGCCTTGCCATTCGACTGTGGATGCAAGTCACGTGTGTGAAGTTGTTATGAAGTGGCAAAGAAAGACCATTCTTGACTCACAAAGCAAGGTCTGTTGTCAGACATGACGGTGAGCAGAATTCCATGGCGAGCAAAGGTTTCTTTGCATGCCCGGATGACAGCTGATGACGTCGTGTCGTGCAGGCGTATGACCTCCGGAAATGTAGTCCCTGCCGAGCGCATGAAAGAGGTCCACGCCCACCTTCGACCAGGAGGACGTGACCAACTCATGGGGCTGAAGGGTCTCAGGGGGTTGCGCCGGCTGAAACCTCTGGCAGGTGGGGCAATTGAGCACCATATTGGCGATGTCGTCGCTGATGCCCGGCCAGTACACAGCCTCTCGGGCCCTCCGCCTGTACAGAAGCACAGTCTTATATTTTGTTTTGTCCTCGCCTTCCACGAATGCCAGGGAGTTGTAGATGTGGATGGCCTGTTGCCCCGCCGTGGAGAGGAGGAGGGCAATCTTCCTGGTATCTGATGCATTCTCCCTGTCTGTGGCTTCGAGGAAGAGCTGGAAGCGCTGTTTAAACAGCTTCCAGTTTACCCCGAGATTGCCAGCGATTCGGGGCGGCTGCGGCGGGCTGATGTTTGCCATGGAGCAGGATGGCGGATTTCTGAAAGGGTGCAGGTAGGTCTCACAGTTGCTGGTTTGCGTCCACTACTGGTATCATGTAGTGTTGTGTGTTCTGATGCACAAATGATCCAACACGGCTGTAGATGGTACAACTGTTTTATTGTCTAATCAACGGTAACAACTAACTACTGGCTTGGGTACGTGCTTCACCAGCTAATCTGTGGACCCAGCCCTATCACTATCTCAGTGAGGCACTCAGCACATGGTCTATGTCTGAGTGGTGCGCTGTGAGCTCTGTGCTCGGAGCTATCTCCTGGTAGAATGAGCGGGAACTGTGGTGTTCCCTGTTTTATAGTGCGTGTGCTCTCACTGGTGATTGGCTGTGATGTTATGTGTGTGCTGGTTGGTCCAACTGCCTGTCCATCAGTGCGTGTGTGATTGCACCATGATATGCTGATCTGGATACCATGACAGAGGGGTTATTGGGTTACGGGGATAGGGTGGAAGTGAGGGTTTAAGGGGGTGGGTGCAGACTCGATGGGCTGAATGGCCTCCTTCTGCACTGTATGTTCTACGTATGGCTGGATGGATCAAATGGCCTCCTTCCGAGCCGTAAGGTTCTCTGACAACCTCGGAGGAAATTAGAGAGAATAGAAGCGGGAGCATGATACACCCCCTCTGGACAGACACCCCCTCTGGACAGGCAAAGGGGTCATCAGCAAGTTTAATTTGAACTCAACAGACTAAATCACAACGATTAAAATAAACTCCACTGAGAATCGTCATCGAGAGATACGGTGTTTTGTTTCAAATATATAAAGTTTGCGAGAGCTGCCAGTGCTCTTTTTCTGGTCACGTGCATTCATGTGTCCATAGGGGTTTTTGTTTAAATACAGGGTTTGTGATTGAAGCCATTTGAAACACTGCAGAAACCTGAAGCTGGCTCCTGTGATGCTCTCGACCATATGCCCGCACGTTTCCCAGCTCACTGACCCTCAAATCCACTCTTCCCTGTACAACAGGCATGGGGCCCACAGCATTCACACCTACCACCACTTCCTTCCACCCACAATAAAAAGAAAAGGCGTATATAAAAGGGAGTGTGTGTGTGTGTGTGTGTGTGTGTGTGTGTGAATATTGCACGCAGCCAAGGGAGGAACAATCACCACTGGCCCACGCCCAGAGAACCACTGGGTGCCTGTCCCATTGCTCAGCTCGATAAATGGGTCACCTCAAGCACAGTACAACTTTAACACTATACATTTCCGGCTATCGCTTATCTTTCCTGGGCTTGGGGGACTGCGGTGGCAGGAGGCGAACTAAGGACCTCGCACAAGCAGTACGAAAATACACTTCCCTTTTCAAGAGGCGCATTGTGTGGGTCCGCCTGCACCACGAGGCAGCACAGGACTCTTGAGTCAAGACAAACAGCTTATATTTATACAGGGGTCTTAATATAACAACATGCCCAAGAGGCTTCACATGAGCATTATAGAACAACCGCTGATGCTGAGCCATAATGGGGCTGTTTAGCACACTGGGCTAAATCACTGGCTTTGAAAGCAGACCAAGGCAGGCCAGCAGCACGGTTCGTTTCCCGTACCAGCCTCCCCAAACAGGCGGTGGAATGTGGCGACTAGGGGCTTTTCACAGTAACTTCATTTGAAGCCCACTTGTGACAATAGGCGATTTTCATTTCATTTCATTTAATAGGGTGGCCAGAAATGTGAGGTTTTTAAGAAGTATCTTAAAGCAGGAGGATGCTGGAGAGGGCGGCACGGTGGCACAGTGGTTAGCACTGCTGCCTCACAACTCCAGGGTCCCAGGTTCAATTCTGGCCTCAGGTGACTGTCTGTGTGGAGTTTGTATGTTCCCCCCCCCCCCCCCGTCTGCCTGGGTTTCCTTCGGGTGCTCCGGTTTCCTCCCACAGTCCTAAGATGTGCGGGTTAGGTGGATCGGCTATGCTTAAGTGCCCTTCGTATCCAGAAAGGTTAGGTGGGGTTACTGGGTAGGGTGGATGCATGGACTCGAGCAGGGTGCTCTTTCCACAGGCAGGTGCCGACTCAATGGGCCGAATGGCCTCCTTCTGCACTGTAAATTCTATGATTGTATGCAAGTGGAACTCCAGATCTCAGGGCTCAGGCGACATCTACAAGTGGTGGAGAGATTAAAATGAGGAAGTCAGAATTTGAGGCTCACACATCAAAATTTCATGGGACTGGAGGGGATTACAGAGGTAGTGACACTCCCCCAGTGTTGAACAATTACTTGAGTACTGAGTCAGTATACCACCCCATCCTGCACTCTCCTACATACACCCCAGCTGCATACACCCCAGTTCTGGGAACCGGAGATTTTAAAATTAGCCAGGACCTCTGCTCCAGCACATCTGCACTCGAAAAGCACACAGCTGCCAAATTCATTCAAACCCAGCTGTGACGCCTGCCACAGTTGAGTAACTTATCTGTCCCTCAACCATGGAAGGTTGGCCACTTGGATGGGAGGCATCTGAAGGCTGGCTGCACCCACAGTCACCTTCAGGATGGAGTTTGGAGTGGGGGTGGGGTGGGAGAATTGGAGGGAGCCGGGGCGGGGAAAACAGTTTGTAAAAGAGATTTGCTTAAATAAAAAATTCTCATCTCTGGTTTCAAATCCCGCCACAGCCTCTTCCCCAATCCCTCCATGGCCTCTTCCCCCTCCCAAACTCCAGCCTCTTGAGTATCCCTAGTTTAATCGCTCCCAGATAGGTGTGATGGGCTGAAGGGCCTGTCTGTACTGCAAAGCTCGACGACTCGGTAGGCGTGTCTTCAGCAACCTCAGCCTTAAGCTCTGGAATGCCCTCTCTTTTTCCCATTCAGACATTCCTTAAAACCAACCTCCATTGGTCACCTGAACTAATATTTCCTCGTGTGGCTTTGTGGCATATTTTGTTTTGTGATTCTCCTGTGAAGTTCTTAAGCACGTTTGATGATGTTAAAGGCACTATATGAAGTAAAGGCAAGCTGTTTCACTTCACCCTCCTGTGTCAGGTCTATGAAACACTGCGTAAGTGGTTATAAATAGACCCGAGAGTCACACGACGGCCCATGCTGTGCTTCTAGCAAATAGACTGCAGAAGCCCAGATCCGATTAAAAGTAGTCGGGGACGAGAGCGTGTGAAGCATTAGCAGCTATGTTGGGCAGTCAATCTCTGTAAATTCAGTGCAATATTCCCACATTGATGGTCAGTCAGTGGGCACCAAGGGGATCAATTCCCATTCTAGGGCTTGAGTGCAAATATTGAAAAGGTGAAATCAAGGTTGCCTCTTCCATGACAGTACCGAAGGAATGCTGCAGTGTTGTAAGTCTACTTGTGACAATAAAGATTATTATATATTAAACTGAGACTTTCCCCCCCATCCCTCTCCAGCTCTGTCCCCAGACCTGCCTGTTTGGGTGGATGCAAAGGGTCCGATAGTGCTGTTGGGAAGGAGAGAAGCGGAGGTTACCTCTGGTGTCCTCATGAAATACACAAGGTGGCCATTCGGCCCATCGAGTCTGCACCAACCCCCTGAAAGAGCACCCAAGCCAATCCCCCCTTACCCTACCTAACCTTTTGGACACTAAGCGGCAATTTAGAATAGCCAACCCACCTAACCTGCACATCTTTTTACTGGGGGAGGAAACCGGAGCATCCGGAGGAATCCCCCGCAGACACAGGGGAGAAAGTGCAAACTCCACACAGACAGTCACCCGAGGTGGGAATGGAACCCGGGTCCCTGGTGCCGTGAGGCAGCAGCGCTTCACAATGTCCAATGATAATCCATTTATCAAACACAGATGATCTGGTCATTAACATATTTCTGTCAGTGGGAGTTTGCTGCATGTGTATGTATTGGCTGGCACCTCTCCTACATTACAGAGATGATTACACTTCAGAAGCAGCTCGTTGTCTGTGAAGTACATCAAGCCAACCAGCAGGAAGACAGGCGCGATACAAACGCAAGTCTTCCTTGAACAGTGCTGCCGGAGACAGCACGAGAGAATGCCGGATGGCCATTTTTGCAGAGCTAATGGATGGGTCGTGACCTCAGCACAGGCACACGATGTCGAATGCTTTCAATCTCACTCTGGCCCCTGGATGTTTCTGCCTTATGAGAAGCAGCTGTGCGGCTTCAGTCTGGAACATTCTGTGACAAAAGAATCAACAAAATAAAAGCCTGATGTTCATATCTGAAATGTTACTCAGCTTGTGCAAGGCGAGGGCAGAAAGCCTGAACCAATTCTCCACTCAGAATCACTACAGCACAGGAGGCCATTCAGCCCATAGAGTCTGCACCACCCTTTGAAAGAGCACCCCACCTAGGCCCAATCCGCTGCTCTTTAAACATTAAGGGGCAATCTAACATGGCCAATCCACCTAATCTGCACGTCTTTGGACTGTGGGAGGAATCCGGAGCACCCAAAGGAAACTCACGCAGACATGGGGAGAACGTGCAGACGCCACACCGATAGTCACCCAAGGCTGGAACTGAACCCGGGTCCCTGGCGGTGAGGCAACGATGCTAACCACGCCACTCATATTTGGCTTCATACAATCTCTGGGACATCCCAGACCCTACAAATCAGGCTCATCTTTGCTCGTCTGCAAAACACAAGTCTACAATATTCCAGTTTATTGAAACAACTGGAGGTTTTTGTGGGGGGAGTGATGGTTGCTCAAGTCACAGGTGGACAATGGGACCAGCAGAAAACCCAAGCCACAGTGGGCAGAAATTTGCCCACTGCAGAAGGCAAGGAAATGATCATTGATGTTTCCAGGTCTAATTGCTGGCAGAATTTCCAGAAAATCAGTCAGAGCTTTGACAAAGAGTCATCGGACTCGAAAAGGTTAGCTCTTTTCTCTCCCTACAGATGCTGCCAGACTTGCTGAGATTTTCCAGCATTTTCTCTTTCTTTTCAGGTTCCAACATCCGCAGTCATTTGCTTTCAAATCAGTCAGAGACTGGATTTCAAAGAAAAAAAATAGATTTAATAACAACTGCATCATAGATGTTACAGTTATCCAGACTAAAAATGCTGGAAACTACTGATTATTGTTGGTGGGTGTAAATTTGAGAAAAATTATGAAAGAGAATACAAATATTAAAAAATAAAAATGTTGGAAACAGCCAGGTCCTTCAGCATAATACTTCAACAGAGAGCACCCCCAACAGGCTTCACGTCAAACATAGGCCCCTTATCAGTTCCAAAGAGGGTGGGCCACTCCCTTTCTGCTGGACACCCAAGTATTTCCAGTTCCTTGTTTTCCAACGCACCATAGGTGGCCTGCCAGCAATAGACTGGAAAGGTCACAGAAAACTATCAAGCTAAATTAGAAAGACCCAATCGTCTCGGGCTCTCCACTCTGAGGGAAGCAGATGGGTGACCAGATGCTGTTGCTTAAAATTATGAACACGGGTTTCATAGAATCCCAACAGTGCTGAAGGAGGCCATTTGGCTTATCACATCGACGCCCACCCCCTGAAAGAGCACTCTACCTCGGCCAACTCCCCTGCCCTGTCCCCATTGGTCTATCCCTAAATTGGTAGTGTAGATATTGAGAAAGTGTGTCCATTTGTGGAAGAGTCCGGAGGGAAAAGTTCTGAGGATACACCGCATGCGAATTCCTTTCACAGGAACCAGCGTAGGCTTGTGAATCTAAAAGACGTCGCAGCGGAGAAAGAATCTCTTTCTGCCCAACTGATGGCATTTTAATTCAAGCAATTGCTGCTAAAAAAAAAAAAGGGATAGATTTTCACCTTTACCATCTGGGCATTAAGCAGTTCAACAGAAAGAGGATTCTTGCTCAACCAATTGTCGATTCTGCGCTCAGCTTCAACAATGCTCAACACCCAGATGTCAGCAACTCGGTTTAAATGGCAAACAAGACGAAATTCAGATCCCCCTCTGACACAATCTGAGGGACGGCACATCACTGTCCTCTTCCGAAGCTGACATGTATGCCCAGCCATGCTCTCGCGACTCCAATCTCCTGCTCAACCCAACTCGGGCTCGCAGACAAGGATTGAACAACAGTGAAATAATAATTAGCTGCACTCCTGACCCCCGGGCAGAGGAAGGAACAAGAAGACCCTTGAGCACACAAGAGTCCCCTCTGTATGGGGCTGCGTCCACAATTGGCTCCAAGTGTTGCAAGGGAAACAATTTCAAGCAGAATCGTATTACTCCGTCCCGAGTGAATTCAAAAGACTTCATTCAACACTCGTCATAGGGGGAGGGCAGAATGGTTCTCTCTCTCTCTCACAGGATTGTAAACCATGGAACTCTTTGCTCTTGTCATCTCTTCCTATTAAAGGACTTGAAAAATGCCAACTTCCTTTCATCTCCTCACTACTTTCATAGAGACTTAACAGAACACAAACAGACTGTGTGGCCCGAACTGCTGGCATTTACCCTGCACATTATTAATCTGGTCCCATTGACATAGAAGGGTATCTATCTTCTTTTTCAATGCATCTATTCCATTGGTCTCTCCTACTCAAATCATTTCAAACGGAAAGTTGGTGGGCATAGAGGGAAATAGACTTGCATGGCAATGGGGATAGAGTGGTGCAGGAACAGAATTCACTCATTTGCTCTACTGCGGGCCAGCATGGACTCGATGGGCCAGGAGGCCTCCTCCTGCGCAGTAACGGGCTACTCAACAATTTGGGAGTTGCAAACCCCAGGACAGCTATGACTCCAGCTCGGTGTTAATAGATGCGAGGTCCCTTTAAGTACCGTTTTGTTTCTTTAATAGTGGGCATGTCCTAATTGACTGACATTTGAGGCCTGATTCCGGTTCCCAAAAAAGCCAATGGAAAGTGGATGCTTTTTATTTAGTAAGAAGTCTTACAACACCAGGTTAAAGTCCAACAGGTTTGTTTCGATGTCACTAGCTTTCGGAGCGCTGCTCCTTCCTCAGGTGAATGAAGAGGTCCTCTTCATTCACCTGAGGAAGGAGCAGCACTCCGAAAGCTAGTGACATCGAAACAAACCTGTTGGACTTTAACCTGGTGTTGTAAGACTTCTTACTGTGCTCACCCCAGTCCAACGCCGGCATCTCCACATCATGGCTTTTTATTTAGTAACCCTAGGGTTTAAGCAGTATCCCGAACCCCTGCATTCACTTCCCTCAGCCTCACCACTGCCCCCCTCATAACATCATTTGCGCCCCCCCCTCCCCCCACCTAACATGATTCGCACTTAGTGGTCACAAAAACTCTCAAACCTCAAAGGTGGGGGAAAGGTTTATGACAGCTCCACTGGCACACTGCTCCACTCCTTGCGGAGGCGATTTCCACAACATGAGCCTGCTCTGGATGAAGAGGTTTTCTGGAATTGGTGATTATCTTACAGTTATAGCCCATGTTTTCTCACTGGAGTGAAGAAGGCAGAGAGGTGACTGGATAGAGGTGTACCAGGAGATGAGAGGCATGGATAGAGTGGATAGCCAGAGACTTTTCCCCAGGGTGCAAATGGCTGTCACGAGGGGACATAATTTTAAGGTGAACTGTAAGATTGGAGGAAGGTATAGGGGAGTTGTCAGAGGTGGGTTCTTTACACAAGAGTGGTTGGTGTGTAGAATGCACTGCCAGCAGAGGTGGTGGAGTCAGAGTCATTAGGGACATTTAAGCGACTCTTAGACAGGCACATGGACATCAGTAAATTGCAGGGGTGTAGGTTGGATTGGGTTGTGCAGGAGGGGCTGTTTAGCACAGGGCTAAATCGCTGCCTTTGAATGCAGACCAAGGCAGGCCAGCAGCACGGTTCAATTCCCGTAACAGCCTCCCCGAACAGGCGCCGGAATGTGGTGACTAGGGGCTTTTTCACAGTAACTTCATTGAAGCCTACTTGTGACAATAAGCGATTTTCATTTCATTTCTTAAATTAGGATAAACGGTCGGCACAACATCGTGGGCTGAAGGTCATGTTCTATGTGCTACATGCTAAGTGGCAGTTTTCTCATGGTGGCACAGTGGTTAGCACTGCTGCTTCACAGTGCTAGGGACCGGGGTTCGATTCCAACCTTGGGTCACTGTGTGGAGTTTGCACGTTCTCCCCATGTCTATGTGGGTTCCCTCCCACAGTTCAAAGGTGTGCAGATTAGGTCAATTGGCCATGATTAATGCAGTGGGTTACGAGGATAAGGCTGGGCAACAGGCCTAGATAGAGCGCGCTTTCAGAGAGTCTGTGAAGACTTGATGGGCCGAATAGCAGTCTTCTGCACCATAGGGATTCTATAGGAATTCTCACCTCTCCTATTCTTTTTAAAAATCTTTCCAATTAAGGGGCCAATCCACCTACCCTGCAGATCTTTTGCTTCTGGGGCGAGACCCATGCAGACACGGGGAGTATGTGCAAACTCCACACAGACAGTGACCTGGGGCCAGGATCGAGCCCAGGTCCTCAGTGCCATGAGGCAGTAGTGCTAACCACTGCACCACCATGCCACCCTGCCTCTCCTATTCTTAATTGTCCTACCTGATGAACCTTTAGTGTCTCATACTGGTGGTGTTGAGGTAAATGACGTCTGAATGGGGGGCATCTGGAGGGTGATGCACTTGCTTCTGTTGTCCAGGTCCACTTTGTGCCACATGACCCTTAACAAGGTCTATGTACGTATACCTCTTCACTGTGTGTTTGCACATCATTCCTCATTTACAAGTGAGTCACTCGCTTGAGCACTCACTAGTTTCATTGACATAAAATCCAGCTACACTGGAATACTGTACAGGTGCCTGCAGGGACCGCACCCAAGGAACTTCGCAGCAAACGAGGCATCCACATTTGCAACTTGCACACTCTCCCGAGGAAAATCAAGAGCAGAGGAGAGAAACTACAGACAATTGGAACAAAAAAGTCAGATCAATTCAGCCTTTGAGCAAGAATGTAGAAACAGGAGGAGGTCATTCAGCCCTACAAACCTCTTCTACCATTCAACCAGACAACACTTGATTTGCATCCTGCCTCCACTTACCCACATTAATTCCATTTCCCTCAGTACCTTTTGCTGGTATATACGCATTGATCTCAGATTTATTAACTGAGACAGCATCTCAGTTCTTTGCAGTTTGTCCCACCTTATACAAGACCAATTTCCTAAATTTTTGGACAATGCTCGGCACAACATCGAGGGCCGAAGGGCCTGTTCTGTGCTGTAATGTTCTATGTCCTCCCCAAAATGATGTTCTGCAATGTTTTACAATATCAACTGAACAGCTAGTTCACAGATATGAAAAAAGGTATCCGGTTGGAGATTAAGTGAAGATTAATACGTTCCGTCATTCTGTTCAATTTATTGCTCTCCCGAAGTAGATTTCGATTTTGCCACAAACAGCTTAACATTTGCTAGCTTTCAGTTAGTGTTTCGAGCAAGGTAATGGGGATTCAGAGAGAGAGAGAGAGAGAGAGAGAGAGAGAGAGAGAGAGAGAGATTCTGAGCATCTAACTGTCTCAAAGCCAAAAGTCGACGATCGAGCCTCAGAAACCTCTTGTGAAAGGCCACCAGATGTCAGAGGATCAGGAAGGTCATAGCTTTAATCCTGGATTCCCGGTGTTAGCCAGGGCTCCTGATCATCACCCACCGATCCCTGCCGGATAATATACACGTATGAACTTTGGACTTTCACCCTTTTGCTGGCGAGAGTAGAAAGGATGACAGAACCATGGCAGTTGGACAGAGTTAACATACAGATCAGCTATGATCTAATTGAACGATGGAGGAGATTCAAATGGCTGAACAGACCCTCTCACTGTTTGTGTGTAGGTTAATCTTCGACACCTCCCTCCCACAACAGACTTATTATATATTTAGTGTGGCCAATCCACCTACTCTGCACATCTTTGTGTTATGGGGGTGAGACCCACGCAGACACGGGGAGAATGTGCAAACTCCACATGGACAGTAACTCAGGGCCAGGATCGAACCTGGATCCTCTGCACCATGAGGCAGCCGTGCTAACCACTGCACCAGTGCCACCCAACAGGCATTTTATATAAATGCCTTTTTTTGTGCAAAACAGCATCCCGAGAGCTTTGGGAGGTGACAGCTGACCAAACTGGATGCCCAGTAAAAGGCAGTGCAAAAAGACTAAAAGTTTGCTTTTAAGGAAGGGTATAAAAAGGATAAAGAAAGGAGAGTTTGTTGCTTTCTTTTCTCATTCATTGATGCAAAGTGGCCATCATTAGCAGTGTTTATTGCCCTTGAGCTGGTGAACCAAGTGCTGGTTCCCTCTGTCCTTCCAAGGAGATAGCAGCCTTGGAAATCCTATCAAAGCTGACAAGTTGTTACATTGCATCTTTATCAACGGTTCACATTGTAGCCACTGACACTTCCCAGTGTGGTTGCTGCATAAGAACACAAGAAATAGGAGCAGGGGAAACCAGTCAAGCCTGCTCCAGCATTCAGTTTTAACTTGACGTCCCCAGCCGTTCTCCATAACCCTCTCCCCCCCCCCCGCTCTCCATAACCCTTTCTCCCCCCCCCCCTCCCCCCGAGACACCAAAAATCTGCTTACCCCCCAACTTTAAACATACTCAACAATGGAGCACCCACAACCCTCTAAGATCGAGAGTTCCAAAGATTCACAACCCGTTGAGTGGATCAATTTCTCATCTCAGTCCAAAGTGATTTGCCCTTTATCTCAAGGCTCTACCCCAGTGTTTCAGATTCCCCGACCAGTGTAACAACCTTTCAGCCTCTTGACCTATCGAGCCACTTCAAATCTTCTGTTTCAATGAGATTGCTTTTCATTCTTCTGAACGCTAGAGAATTTAAGCCCAATTTACTCATCCTCAAAACTGTCTCCTCCTCCCGCAGACCAATTTATTGAGCGTTCGCTCTGCCACCTCTAATGCAAGTATAACAAGCTTCAGTGCGGAGACCAAAACTGCACATAGCATCCCAGATGTGGACTCATCAAAATCTTGTACAATTGCAGCAAGACTTTTTTTTAATTTTTTTTATAAAGTCTTGTATTCCAATAAAGGCCAACCATGTCATTTGTCTTCCCAAGTGCTAGCTCGGCCTGCAAGCTAATGTTCTGCACCCCATGTGCAAGCATGCCTTTGAACATTAAAACGTACAAATTTCCCAACATTTAAAAAATATTCTAACTCAGCCACGTATCGACTGGCCCGAGCTCCACTGTGCTTTGGGGAGGAGAGCTCCGCAGACTAACAACTATTAACGATGAAGCCTGCCCAGTGTGTATCTGGCAGGACACCAGACATCTGCACTGGCCCATTCTTTCTTGCAAATCCCAAAAACAAAATTCTAGCTAATAGCCCCACACGCCCAGCAGGAATCCAAAATCTGTGGGAGGGAGCAGAGAGCAATGCCTGTTGAGGGAGGGGGAAGGACAATCGTTCAATGAACATAGTGCTGCAGAGTTCACTGGGTGAGGAGGCCCACTATAGCCGCAGAGGGTCTAGTTTGATCCCAAAACAATTATCTGAAGGGTGAAGGCTCATCATTCGACTTAATTAGGGGGGGGGGGGGGGGAGAGGCTCATCATTCGACTTAATTAGGGGGGGGGGGGAAGGCTCATCATTCGACTTAATTTGGGGGGGGGGGGGGGAAGAGGAAAGAGCTTTGAAAGAGGCAGAGAAGACCAGAAGGTGGTCATTCAGTCCACCGAGTCTGCACTGACCCTCTGAGAGAGCACCCTACCTAGGCCCAATCCGCTGCCCTACCCCTGTAGCCCCACTGATGACTTAAGGGGCTATTTAGTATGGCCAATCCACCCAACCTGCATATCTTTGGACTGAGAGAGGAAGCACCCGGAGAAAACCCATGCAGACACGGGGAGAACGTACAAACTCCTCACCGACAGTCACTCAAGGTCGGAATTGAACCCAGGTCCCTGGCGCGGTGAGGCAGCAGTGTTAATCAGTGTGCCACGGCACTTGAAGGCTCAGGGTTAAGGTGCCGCAGCTCCCAGTCAGCCACCAAGAGTGTCCCGAGCCTGTCAGCCACATCCGTGGAGATGCCCGCCACATTACTACACTGGTCGAATTATATTTTTAAGAAAGATTGTCGATGGCAGGAGAGGGTGGGATTAGGCTCTGTTCTGTTGCCCTACATTGTTGATTCGGCTACATATGCACAAAGGTATACACACACATACACGAATATGCTCACGTGCACATACAATATCCACTTGGAGGAATCTATGAAACTGTAATTGTATCACAAGCCACCGGCTACAGTGGAATTTGAGAAATGACAAAACTGGCACATCCCAACAACACTATTCGACGTAAATGAGAGTGTCAGGTGATGAGATCACAACACTGTCGAAAGTGACTCATCCTGTGTGTAGAGAAAAAGTCAGGTTTTAATGTAACACAAGCCTCGGACTTGGCCTCTTCAGATTATAGCAACAAGTGACTCTTTAACTCTTTGAAGGGCCAGACAACTTAGAAAGTAGCAATTCCAGAGAGTCAGAGCTGAGAAAGTAAAGTAAAAAAACTAAGACAATGAGAGGTCAGAGGAGGAATGAAAGAGGACAGGAGGGCGAGGGCGGCCAGGGGCACCCCCGGGGCGAGGGCGGCCAGGGGCACCCCCGGGGCGAGGGCGGCCAGGGGCACCCCCGGGGCGAGGGCGGCCAGGGGCACCCCCGGGGCGAGGGCGGCCAGGGGCACCCCCGGGGCGAGGGCGGCCAGGGGCACCCCCGGGGCGAGGGCGGCCAGGGGCACCCCCGGGGCGAGGGCGGCCAGGGGCACCCCCGGGGCGAGGGCGGCCAGGGGCACCCCCGGGGCGAGGGCGGCCAGGGGCACCCCCGGGGCGAGGGCGGCCAGGGGCACCCCCGGGGCGAGGGCGGCCAGGGGCACCCCCGGGGCGAGGGCGGCCAGGGGCACCCCCGGGGCGAGGGCGGCCAGGGGCACCCCCGGGGCGAGGGCGGCCAGGGGCACCCCCGGGGCGAGGGCGGCCAGGGGCACCCCCGGGGCGAGGGCGGCCAGGGGCACCCCCGGGGCGAGGGCGGCCAGGGGCACCCCCGGGGCGAGGGCGGCCAGGGGCACCCCCGGGGCGAGGGCGGCCAGGGGCACCCCCGGGGCGAGGGCGGCCAGGGGCACCCCCGGGGCGAGGGCGGCCAGGGGCACCCCCGGGGCGAGGGCGGCCAGGGGCACCCCCGGGGCGAGGGCGGCCAGGGGCACCCCCGGGGCGAGGGCGGCCAGGGGCACCCCCGGGGCGAGGGCGGCCAGGGGCACCCCCGGGGCGAGGGCGGCCAGGGGCACCCCCGGGGCGAGGGCGGCCAGGGGCACCCCCGGGGCGAGGGCGGCCAGGGGCACCCCCGGGGCGAGGGCGGCCAGGGGCACCCCCGGGGCGAGGGCGGCCAGGGGCACCCCCGGGGCGAGGGCGGCCAGGGGCACCCCCGGGGCGAGGGCGGCCAGGGGCACCCCCGGGGCGAGGGCGGCCAGGGGCACCCCCGGGGCGAGGGCGGCCAGGGGCACCCCCGGGGCGAGGGCGGCCAGGGGCACCCCCGGGGCGAGGGCAGCCAGGGGCACCCCCGGGGCGAGGGCGGCCAGGGGCACCCCCGGGGCGAGGGCGGCCAGGGGCACCCCCGGGGCGAGGGCGGCCAGGGGCACCCCCGGGGCGAGGGCGGCCAGGGGCACCCCCGGGGCGAGGGCGGCCAGGGGCACCCCCGGGGCGAGGGCGGCCAGGGGCACCCCCGGGGCGAGGGCGGCATTACTGGGCAGGGTGCCAGAGGGCAGGACACCGGAGGGCAAGGGCAGGGTGCCAGAGGGCAGGGCAGGGCGCCGGGGAAATCATTCAGAAACGGTGCTGAAGTGCGGCAGCTTCCCCCCCCCGGCTTGAACTCGATCGGTCTCACCTCTCTCCTCCTGCTGGGGTCCCCGGGCCGGGTGATAAGTGCAGTGTCTCCCTGAACCACCACAATGTCCTCCACACAGAGGCTGTGAGGCAGCCCAGGCTCCTCGGACGCCGGCAATTCGATCACCTGTAAGCCCAGCTTCTGCCGCAGGATGCCGGTGTAAACCCCAAGCTGGCGGTGCAGTTTGGCCGAGTCCAGCGCGGAGACTTGCTTCTCCTCTTCCTCCTTCTCATGTTCCTCCCGCTCTCTCTGTCCCACTGTCGCCGGGACCCCCCTGACGATGGCGTGAGTGTATTTCCCAAAAGATGACATGATTCCCGATGGAAGTAATCTGCCTTTTCCCGGGAGCTGGGATCCAGCCTCACTCCTCTGAAGGTGATGTTTTTGCAAAGCACAAACTGCTTGAAATCCAATTTCAACAATTGACTGATCAGTTTCACTCAGAATTCGATTGATTATAATTGATTAATTTGTTTCTGCTTTGGGTCTAAGTTATCTATTTGCCCCCTCTTTACCTCTATTTCTCTCCAATTGCCTCGGTTTAACTCTCTACATCGCTCAATCGTCAATTGACCCTGTTTAACTCTCTCTATCTTTCCAATTGCCCCTGTTTAACTCTATATAGCTCTATGTATCTCTAATTGCCCCTGTTTAACTCTATATCACTATGTATCTCTAATTGCCCCTGTTTGACTCTATATGGCTATGTATCTTCAATTGCCCCCGCTTAACTCTATATCAGTCGATGTATCTCTAATTGCCCCTGTTTGACTCTATATCACTATATCTCCAATTGCCCCCGTTTAACTCTATCACTCGATGTATCTCTAATTGCCCCTGTTTAACTCTATATCACTCGATGTATCTCTAATTGCCCCTGTTTAACTCTATATCACTCGATGTATCTCTAATTGCCCCTGTTTAACTCTATATCACTCGATGTATCTCTAATTGCCCCTGTTTAACTCTATATCACTCGATGTATCTCTAATTGCCCCTGTTTAACTCTATATCACTCGATGTATCTCTAATTGCCCCTGTTTAACTCTATCACTCGATGTATCTCTAATTGCCCCTGTTTAACTCTATATCACTCGATGTATCTCTAATTGCCCCTGTTTAACTCTATATCACTCGATGTATCTCTAATTGCCCCTGTTTAACTCTATATCACTCGATGTATCTCTAATTGCCCCTGTTTAACTCTATATCACTCGATGTATCTCTAATTGCCCCTGTTTAACTCTATATCACTCGATGTATCTCTAATTGCCCCTGTTTAACTCTATATCACTGATGTATCTCTAATTGCCCCTGTTTGACTCTATATCACTATATATCTCCAATTGCCCCTGTTTCGAACTCTATATGGCTCTATATATCTCCAATTGCTCTTGCTTAACTATGTATCTCCAATTACCCCCGTTGAACTCTCCATAATCTCTTCAATTGCCCGTTTAACTCTATGTATCTACTCCACCCCGATCTATTCCTACTCGCTATATTCCCGGACCCACCTTGTTCCAATGAACTTCTGGCTGATTTGATTTGAACGGCACGTGAAGATGGGCATCAGAACTCCTTTTCTTTCTTCCTGGGATCCTCCCAGCCCGCTTGAACCAGCTCCCCTTCCACAATAACCAGCTCCCTTTGATTATTATTGTAAAAGATTTGTTCCCCACCCAACTCCTCCCGTCAATTGAATTCTGGAGAAACGTTTTAAATATAAATCCGACTTTCGCAAGTTGAAATCAACGCCAAACCCGACCCAAGATTGAAGTTTAGGCGGATCCCGATTCTCCACTCACTCACGGTGCCAAATCCTCCCCTCGGGTAACAAGGCGGCCTCTGTCCTGTCCTCAAATCGCTTTCTTCCCATCAAATCCTCTTTCCCGCTTGTGATTTCCTTCTTGCTGTCAATTTGTCCTTTCCCCTTTCTCCTTTCTCCTTTCTCTCTCTCTCCCCCCTCCTCGCCTTTCGGACTCTCCTTTTGTTGTGTTTTAAAACCGCTTTCGGCTGCTGATCAGTTTTAAACACTCCGATAACGGGAGCGAGGTTTGAACCCGGCCTGATCGCGCCTCTTGTATTAAAACGGAATAGTTACAACAGGAGAAGAGGCTGAGAGAGTCCCAGTTCAATAAAAAAAAAGACCGAGAATGGGGAGGGGAGGAAAATGAAACCCGACAACGCCACCTTGTGACTGCTTTGCTCCTCTCTGCTCTGATCGAGGTTTCTTTTCATTCTTTCATGGGGTTTATTTACCCATCCCGAATTGCCCTTGACCCGAATGGCTTGTTCCAGCCATTTGCGAGGGAGAGCCAGCAGCTCTGTGGGTGCACCTCCACCACAGCGCCTCTAGGAGGCAGCTCACCGCCCAGCCAGAGACCCCCACACCCCCCTGAATGAATAAAGCAAAACATGGCCTGGGGATCTGAAATCAGGGGTAGCACATTGGTTAGCACTGTGGCTTCACAGCGCCAGGGTCCCAGGTTCGATTCCAGGCTTGGGTCACTGTCTGCGCGGAGTCTGCACGTTCTCCCCGTGTCTGCGCGGGTTTCCTCCGGGTGCTCCGGTTTCCACCCACAAGTCCCGAAAGACGAGCTGTGAGGTAATTTGGACATTCTGAATTCTCCCTCTGTTCACCCAAGCAGGCCAGAAGTGCCGACGAGGGGCTTTTCACAGTCACTTCATTGTAGTGTTAATGTAAGCCTATTTGTGACAATAAAGATCATTATGTTAAAAAAAAATCACATGTAGGCCAGGCCAGGAAAGGGTGGCAGATTTCCTTCCCTAAAGGGCCTGGTTCTGGTTTTGCAACAATCGGTGAGTTTTATGGTCACTGTTTACTGAGATTATTGTTATATATTCCAGATTTTATTAATTTAATTTAAATTCCATGCCCTGCCTTGTGGATTATTCTCACTCGGAAGCCATCACCCCCCTAAATTGCTTTATTGAGAACAAACTCGCCTCTTTCTCTTTGTACTTTGGACTGGATGAAAGGTGGCAGCAAGATCTGTGCACAGCAAGCTGCCAGACAGGCATCTGACGAATGAGAAATGTGGAGTGGGGGTAGGTGACTTTAGGGCAGTGAGGCAGAGAGCACAGGTGTAGGGGCAGTGAGGGATGAGGGACAGTGAAGAGGAAGACAGAGAGGTACAATGAGGAGTGAGGTGGAGGGACAGTGAGGAGTGAGGCAGAGGGACAATGAGGAGTGAGGAGGAGGGACAGTGAGGCGGAGGGACAATGAGGAGTGAGGAGGAGGGACAGTGAGGCGGAGGGACAGTGAGGAGGAGGGACAGTGAGGAGGAGGTGACGGTGAGGAGTGAGGAGGGACAGTGAGGAGGAGGGACAGTGAGGCATGAGGTGAAGGAATACTGCAGATTGAAGCAGAGGGATGCTGTAGAATAAGATGGATGCGCAAAGGAGTGATGCAGTGGGACAGTGGAATGCAGCAGAGAGACATTGGAGTGAGGCAGAGCAACAGAGTGAGAGAGGGATCACTGGAGTGAGGGGAGGGACACTGAGGTGTGGTGGAGGGTGATTGTGGAGTGAGGTGTAGGAACACTGGGGTGGGGAGGGACACTAATAAATGAGAGAGAGGGACACAACAGAGTGAAGTGGAATGAAACAGGGGTGAGACAGTTCGACATTTCAGAGTATCGGGAGGACAGAGCTATCATTGACTCCAGCACAGTGGGTGTGAGCTATTCAGACCGGTGGGATTCAGCACATTGAGGTGTATGAGGAGGATGGGGGTCGTTGGCTCCAGCACAGTGGGTGTGAGCTACTCACCATGGTGGGATATTGCAGAGTGAGGTGTATCGGGAAGACAGAGCCATCATTCACTCTCGCAATGGGTGTGAGCTATTCAGACTGGTGGGACACAGCAGAGTGAAGTGTATGAAGAGGATGGCAGTCATTGCCTCTAGCACAGCGGGATATGGCGAACAGGCTGGTATGGTTGATCCCCATTATGCACAGGGAAAATGTGCAAACTCCACACACACAGTGACCCGGGGCCGAGATCGAACCCGTATCCTCGTCACCGTGAGGCAGCAGTGCTAACCACTGCGCATCGTGTCGCCCTCGCTCATCCCTAATTGCCTGTTGAATTGACACTGAGTAATTTCAGAGGCCAGTAAGAGTCAACCACATTTCTGTGGGTCTGGAGTCACATGGAGGCCAGACCAGGTAAGGACGACAGATTTCCTTCCCTAAAGGACATTAGTGGAATCAGATGGGTTTTTACAACAAAGACAATTGTTTTATGGTCATGACTTTTAATTCAAATTCCGCCATCTCATATGGTGGGATTCAAACCCAGGTCCCCAGAGATTTACCCTGGGTCTCGGAACTACTAGTCCAGGAATAGTACCACTGCACCACCACCTCCCCATGCAGTGCATCTTGCAGATGGTACCACCTGCACCCATGATAATGCATGAAAAGTATATTGTCCTGGCTGCGGATAATGATGCCATTAATTGGAATGTGGAGGGACATGGGGAAGAACCTGTTTACACGGTGAGTGGCAATGATCTGGAACTCATTATCTACAAGGGTGGCTGAAGAAGGGGTTTCAAAATGGAATTGGATAAACCTTTAGAGAGGCATGAGGGATAGAATGGGGGTTTGGAATGGCTGGATTGCTGTACAGAGAGCTGGCATAGACTCAATGGACTGAATTTCTTCCCCCTGCAATGTAATGACTTGACGACTCTCTGACTGTGGTGGCCTGGCTATACCAGAATAAAGACAAGATCCAGGCAGGAGCCCTGTCTCCATCTTCTTTTGTTGATGGATTAAAAAATAATAGGGGTCCCTTACCAGGTGTCCGTTCCAACGCACCTGACCGCATCGTACCTGCTGCTCCCAGGGACAGGAGCAGGAACGTCCTTCCCAGTTCCCTCGGCATTCTGTCACCTGGATCCCAGCAGCAGCATCACTTGTGGGCTGGATAGGTGGCCAGCGGGAAGTGGACAAAGATGTTGTGGACGGAAAGGCGAAAGGAAATGTAAATGATGGTGATAATGACTAAGAAGGGCGCTAATCGTGGCACATTAAGAGATTAGAATATGTTAATGGCAGAACAGATGTGAGCAATGTGTCAAAGGACAACCTGGAAGAGGGAACACTAGTGGGGTGGGGATGGGGCAGGGGATGCAATGGTGAGGGAAAAATGGATCGATGGAAGAAATGCAAAAAAATTGATAGAAATAAAAATGGGGTGAAGGAGGAGAAGGGAGTTCACAGTCTGAAGTTATTGAACTCAATGTTACGTCCGGAAGGCTGGATTGGATTGGATTTTGTTTATTGTCACGTGTACCGAGGTACAGCGAAAAGTATTTTCCTGCGAGCAGCTCAACAGATCATTAAGCACATGGGAAGAAAAGGGAATAAAAGAAAATACATAATAGGGCAACACAAGGTGTACAATGTAACTACATAAGCACCGGCATCGGATGAAGCATACAAGGTGTAGTGTTAATGAGGTCAGTCCATAAGAGGGTCATTTAGGAGTCTGGTAACAGTGGGGAAGAAGCTGTTTTTGAATCTGTTTGTGCGTGTTCTCAGACTTCTGTATCTCCTGCCCGATGGAAGAAGTTGGATGAGTGAGTAAGCCGGGTGGGAGGGGTCTTTGATTATACTGCCCGCTTTCCCCGGGTAGCGGGAGGTGTAGATGGAGTCAATGGATGGGAGGCAGGTTCGTGTGATGGACTGGGCAGTGATCATGACTCTTTGAAGTTTCTTGAGGTCCTGGGCTGAGCAGTTGCCATACCAGGCTGTGATGCAGCCCGATAGGATGCTTTCTATGGTGCATCTGTAAAAGTTGGTAAGGGTTAATGTGGACATGCCGAATTTCCTTAGTTTCCTGAGGAAGTATAGGCGCTGTTGTGCTTTCTTGGTGGTAGCGTCGACGTGGGTGGACCAGGACAGATTTTTGGAGATGTGCACCCCTCGGAATTTGAAACTGCTAACCATCTCCACCTCGGCCCCGTTGATGCTGACAGGGGTGTGTACAGTACTTTGCTTCCTGAAGTCAATGACCAGCTCTTTAGTTTTGCTGGCATTGAGGGAGAGATTGTTGTCGCTGCACCACCCCACTAGGTTCTCTATCTCCCTCCTGTATTCTGACTCGTCGTTATTCGAGATCCGGCCCACTATGGTCACATCGTCAGCAAACCTGTAGATGGAGTTGGAACCAAGTTTTGCCACGCAGTCGTGTGTGTACAGGGAGTAGAGTAGGGGGCTAAGTGCGCAGCCTTGCAGGGCACCGGTATTGAGGACTATTGTGGAGGAGGTATTGGTGTTTATTCTTACTGATTGTGGTCTGTGGGTTAGAAAATCGAGGATCCAGTTGCAGAGTGGGGAGCCAAGTCCTAGGTTTTGGAGCTTTGATATGAGCTTGGCTGGGATTATGGTGTTGAAGGCGGAGCTGTAGTCAATAAATAGGAGTCTGATGTAGGAGTCCTTGTTGTCGAGATGCTCTGGGGATGAGTGTAGGGCCAGGGAAATGGCGTCTGCTGTGGACCGGTTGCAGCGGTTTGCGAATTGCAGTGGATCAAGGCGTTCTGGGAGTTTGGAGGTGATGTGCATCATGACCAACCTCTCGAAGCACTTCATTATGACTGAAGTCAGGGCCACCGGACGGTAGTCATTGCGGTAAGTTCCCTGATTCTTCTTTGGCACCGGTGTGATGGTGGTCTTCTTGAAGCAGGTGGGGACCTTGGAGTGGAGTAGGGACAGGTTAAAGATGTCCACGAACACCTCTGCCAGCTGCTCCGTGCAGGCTCTGAGTGCACGACCAGGGATCCTGTCCAGGCCCATCAGCTTCCGAGGATTCACTTTTAGGAAGGCCGATCTGACTTTGGAAGCTGTGATGGTGGGTATTAGTGAGTTATGGGCTGCTGGGCACTCGACAGCGGATTATTGGTTACCTGCTCGAACCGAGCATAGAATGCATTGAGTTCATCGGGGAGGGGTGCGCTGCTGCCGGAGATACTGCTCAGCTTCGCTTTGTAGCCCGTTATGTTGTTTTGTTCTTGCCACAACCGCATAGAGTCTGTCTGCGACTCCAGCTTAGTTTGATATTCTCTCTTGGCATCTCGGATGGCTTTACGGAGGTCATACCTGGATTTTTTGTATAGGTCAGTGTCGTCTGATTTGAACGCCTCAGACCTGTCCTTCAGTAGAGAGTCAATCTCGCGATTGAGCCATGGTTTCTGGTTGGGGAACGTACGTACTGCTTTCTTTGGCACGCAGTCATCCACACATTTGCTGATGAAGTCTGTGACACTGGTGGCATAGTCATTTAAGTTAGTCGCTGAGTTCTTAAATACGGACCAATCTACTGTCTGTAAGTGAGGCTGGAGGGCAGCATGGCGGCACAGTAGTTAGCACTGCTGCCTACGGTGCTGAGGACCCGGGTTCGAATCCTGGCCCTGGCACTGTCCGTGTGGAGTTTGCACGTTCTCCCTGTGTCTGTGTGGGTTTCACCCCCACAACCCAAAAGATGTGCAGGGTAGGTGGATTGGCCATGCTTAATTGCCCCTTAATTGGAAAAAACATAATTGGGTACTCTAAATTAATATTTTTTTAAAAGTCCGGAAGACCGGAACATCCCTATTCAGAAGATAAGGTCCTCCTGTTTGCATTGTCCTTCACTGGAATATCGCAGCAGGCCAAGGACGGACATGTGGACATGAGAGCAGGACGGTGAGTTGAAATGGCAAGCGGCAGGAAGGTCTGTGTCCTGCTTGTGGTGTTCTGCAAAGCGATCACCAGACTGCATTTAGTCTCTGTCAGGGAGAAGAGCAGATTAGGAGTGTCTGTGTGAGTGGATTGACTGGAATAGCTGAGACTGATCTCGTTGGGGCAGAGAAGGTCAAGGGGATATTTCAAGGAGGTATTGAAAATTCTGAACGGTGTTGATTGATAGATACAAGGGAGAAACTGTTTCCACTTGCAGGGGCTTGGGCACAAAATCAGGAGAGGGATGAGGAAGCAATTTTTCCAGAGTGTAATACTGTGGTTGGGAATGTGGAGCGGGATTCTCCGCAAACTGGCGTGATGTCCGCTACCCGCGCCAAAAATGGCGCGGATCACTCCGGCGTCGGGCTGCCCCAAAGGTGCGGAATTCTCCGAACCTTTAGGGGCCAAGCCCTCACCTTGAGGGGCTAGGACCCCCCCAGGACCCCGGAGCCCGCCCGCGCCGCCTGCTCCCACCGGTAAGGTAGGTGATTTAATCCACGCCGGCTGGAGAGGGTTGACAGCGGCGGGACTTTGGCCCATTGCGGGCCGGAGAATCGCCGGGGGGTGGGCCTGCCGACCGCCGCGATTCCCGCCGACCGACGCGCCGCGATTCCCGCCCCCGCCGAATCTCTGGTGATGGCGAATTCGGGACACGGTGGGGGCGGGATTCACACCAGCTCCCCGGTGGGGTGTCGGAGAATCGCGCCCGTGTTCTCTGAAACAGTCTGAGAAGCAGATTCACTGCTTATGCATTTGCCAGTGTTTTTTCACAGAATCATAGAATTTGCAATGCAGAAGGAGGTCATTAGGCCCATTGAGTCTGCACCAGCCCGTGGAAAGGGCATTCTACTTAAACCTATGCCTCCACCCTATCCTCGTAACCCAGTAACCCCACCTAACCTTTTTGGACACTAAGGGATGTGGTAAACCACTGTTATACCTGTATTAGGTGATGTACGGTAGGACCTGTACTCCAGGTTCGCCGGTAGTCCCTGCCTGCTGGCTCCACCCAGGAGGTGGGGTATAAATATGCGTGTCCTCCAGCCAGCAGCCATTTCACCAGCTGCTGTGGGAGGCCACACATCTGATAGCAATGAAGCCTCAGTTGGATTCAACCATCGTCTTTGCTATCAGTTTCTAAGGATGGACCTCCATATCAAACCGGATCACCTGCAGCTGGATCTGCACTCAAGCGATGCCAGAAAGGACTTCCAGCACTGGCTAGCTTGCTTCGAAGCGTATATCAACGTGGCACCAACCCCTGTTCTGGAGGCTCAGAAGATTCAGATTTTATATTCCAGGTTGAGCTCCAAAGTCTTTCCATTAATCCAGGACGTGTCGAACTACGCCGAAGCCAGGACTCTACTCAAGGACAACTACGCACAGAAAACGAACACGCTCTTCGCCAGGCACACACTCACTACTCGCTCTCAACTCCCTGGTGAGTCCATCAAAGACTTCTGGCGGGCCCTAATCCCACTAGTCCGGGACTGTGACTGCCAGGCCCTTACGGCCACGGAACACTCAGACCTCCTAATGCGGGACGTTTTTGTGACTGGAATTGGGTCAGATCTCATATGCCAGCGACTCCTAGAAGGGGCCACGTGCGACCTCGCAGAGACTAAAACGCTAGTGCTCTCCATGACGGTCGCCCTGCGCAACGTCCAGTCTTACACCCCCAGCCGCTCGGCCCACCCCTCCTACGCTTCGTGGACCCCACAGACAGCCGCCCCAGCGGGGGCGCTGCCCACCCAATACACCTGCGCTGCGCACCAGCCAGCGAACCCCGGGGGCCCCCGATGCTATTTTTGCGTCCAACAGAAGCACCCCCGCCAACGCTGCCTGGCCTGCGTTGCCCTTTGTAAGCCTGCGAGAAGAAGGGCCACTTCACCGCGGTGTGCCAGGCCCGCTCAGTAGCCACTATCGCCCCCACCCCCCTCGGTCACGTACAATGGGCGCTGCCATCTGCCCCCCCCCCCCTCAGACCACGTGCGGCCAGTGGGAGCTGCCATCTTCCCCTCCGCGCAACACGTGCGTTCCATGGGCGCCGCCAACTTGTTCCACCCCCGCAACGTGCATTCCATGGGCGTCGCTATTTTGTAACCCTCAAGATCTTCGGACGCCGCCATCTTGTCTACCCCTCAGCACATGGGCACCACCAGCGTTCCAGCCGCCCCATTATCCGATGACCAACCAAGACTCGCCTCCATGTCAATCTTCCAGTCTCATCCGCATAACCTGACCAACGCATCCACCAGCGTGAAAGTCGGCGGACATGAAACCTCCTGCCTGCTGGACTCCGGGAGCACCGAAAACTTCATACACCCAGATATGGTAAGGTGCTCCCTCATGATACACCCCGCCAACCAAAAAATCTCCCTGGCCTCCGGATTCCATTGCGTAGCGATCCGGGGGTATTGTAAGGTCACGCTCATGGTCCAGGGCGTAGAATTCAGCGGCTTCCGCATCTACGTCCTCCCTAACCTCTACGCTGCACTAATCCTCGGCCTGGACTTCCAGTGCAACCTCCAGAGCCTAACTCTGAAATTCGGCGGGCCCTTACCACCTTTTACTGTGTGCGGCCTCGCGACCCTAAAGGTCGACTCACCGTCCCTCTTTGCCAATCTAACTCCAGATTGCAAACCAGTCGCCACCAGGAGCAGACGGTACCTCACCCAGGACAAGACCTTCATCAGTTCCGAAGTCCAGCGGCTGCTTCTGGAAGGCATCATCGAGGCCAGCAACAGCCCCTGGAGAGCTCAAGTGGTAGTGGTTAAAATGGGGGACTGCCAGACCATCAACCGGTACATGCAGCTCGATGAGTACCCCCTCCCACGCATATCTGACATGGTTAACCAGATTGCACAGTACCGGGTCTTCTCAACGGTGGACCTGAAATCCACCTACCACCAGCTCCCCATCCGTAAATCGGACAGTCCATACACCGCCTTCGAGGCAGACGGCCGCCTATGCCACTTCCTTAGGATCCCCTTCGGCGTCACAAACGGGGTCTCGGTCTTCCAAAGGGAGATGGACCGAATGGTCGACCGGTACGGTTTGCGGGCAACCTTTCCGTACCTAGACCGTCACCATCTGCGGCCATGATCAGCAGGACCACGACGCCAACCTTGCCAAATTTCTCCACACCGCTACTCTCCTAAACCTCACTTACAACAAGGAGAAGTGCGTGTTCCGCACGAACCGCTTAGCCATCCTTGGCTATGTGGTCCAGAACTGAGTTCTGGGGCCTGATCGCGACCGCATGCGCCCCCTCATGGAGCTCCCCCTCCCCCACTGCCCCAAGGCCCTCAAACGCTGCCTGGGGTTCTTTTCGTACTACGCTCAGTGGTCCCAAACTATGCGGACAAGGCCCGCCCACTCATACAGTCCACCGAGTTTCCCCTGATGGCCGAGGCCCAACAGGCCTTTGACCGGATCAGAGCTGATATTGCCAAGACTGTAGATGAGACACTGCCTTTCCAAGTAGAAAGCGACGCATCGGACATCGCCCTTGCCGCCACCCTCAATCAGACAGGCAGTCCCGTGGCATTCTTTTCCCGCACCCTTCATGCCTCAGAAATTCGGCACTCATCCGTCGAAAAGGAGGCCCAAGCTATCGTTGAAGCTATGCGACATTGGAGGCTTACCTGGCCAGCAGGAGATTCACTCTCCTCACTGACCTACGGTCGGTAGCCTTCATGTTCAACAACACACAGCGGGGCAAGATCAAGAACGATAAAATCTTGAGGTGGAGAATCGAGCTCTCCACCAACAATCAGGAGATTATGTATCGCCCCGGCAAACTCAACGAGCCTCCAGACGCCCTACCGCGAGATTTGCTAGTGTCACACGGGAGGGTTTAAACTAGTATGGCAGGGGGGTGGGCACGGGAGCAATAGGTCAGAAGGTGAGAGCGTTGAGGGAGAACTAGGGAATATGGACAGTGTGGCTCTGAGGCAGAGCAGACGGGGAGAAGTTGCTGAACACAGCGGGTCTGGTGGCCTGAAGTGCATATGTTTTAATGCAAGGAGCATTACGGGTAAGGCAGATGAACTTAGAGCTTGGATTAGTACTTGGAACTATGATGTTGTTGCCATTACAGAGACCTGGTTGAGGGAAGGGCAGGATTGGCAGCTAAACGTTCCAGGACTTAGATGTTTCAGGCGGGATAGAGGGGGATGTAAAAGGGGAGGCGGAGTTGCGCTACTTGTTCAGGAGAGTATCACAGCTATACAGCGAGAGGACACCTCAGAGGGCAGTGAGGCTATATGGGTAGAGATCAGGAATAAGAAGGGTGCAGTCACAATGTTGGGGGTATACTACAGGCCTCCCAACAGCCAGCGGGAGATAGAGGAGCAGATAGGTAGACAGATTTTGGAAAAGAGTAAAAACAACAGGGTTGTGGTGATGGGAGACTTCAACTTCCCCAATATTGACTGGGACTCACTTAGTGCCAGGGGCTTAGACGGGGCAGAGTTTGTAAGGAGCATCCAGGAGGGCTTCTTAAAACAATATGTAAACAGTCCAACTAGGGAAGAGGCGGTACTGGACCTGGTATTGGGGAATGAGCCCGGCCAGGTGGTAGATGTTTCAGTAGGGGAGCATTTCGGTAACAGTGACCACAATTCAGTAAGTTTTAAAGTACTGGTGGACAAGGATAAGAGTGGTCCGAGGATGAATGTGCTAAATTGGGGGAAGGCTAATTATAACAATATTAGGCGGGAACTGAAGAGCATAGATTGGGGGCGGATGTTTGAGGGCAAATCAACATCTGACATGTGGGAGGCTTTCAAATGTCAGTTGATAGGAATACAGGACAGGCATGTTCCTGTGAGGAAGAAAGACAAATACGGCAATTTTCGGGAACCTTGGATGACGAATGATATTGTAGGCCTCGTCAAAAAGAAAAAGGAGGCATTTGTCAGGGCTAAAAGGCTGGGAACAGACGAAGCCTGTGTGGCATATAAGGAAAGTAGGAAGGAACTTAAGCAGGGAGTCAGGAGGGCTAGAAGGGGTCATGAAAAGTCATTGGCAAATAGGGTTAAGGAAAATCCCAAGGCTTTTTACACTTACATAAAAAGCAAGAGGGTAGCCAGGGAAAGGGTTGGCCCACTGAAGGATAGGCAAGGGAATCTATGTGTGGAGCCAGAGGAAATGGGCGAGGTACTAAATGAATACTTTGCATCAGTATTCACCAAAGAGAAGGAATTGGTAGATGTTGAGTCTGGAGAAGGGGGTGTAGATAGCCTGGGTCACATTGTGATCCAAAAAGATGAGGTGTTGGGTGTCTTAAAAAATATTAAGGTAGATAAGTCCCCAGGGCCGGATGGGATCTACCCCAGAATACTGAAGGAGGCTGGAGAGGAAATTGCTGAGGCCTTGACAGAAATCTTTGGATCCTCGCTGTCTTCAGGGGATGTCCCGGAGGACTGGAGAATAGCCAATGTTGTTCCTCTGTTTAAGAAGGGTGGCAGGGATAATCCCGGGAACTACAGGCCGGTGAGCCTTACTTCAGTGGTAGGGAAATTACTGGAGAGAATTCTTCGAGACAGGATCTACTCCCATTTGGAAGCAAATGGACGTATTAGTGAGAGGCAGCACGGTTTTGTGAAGGGGAGGTCGTGTCTCACTAACTTGATCGAGTTTTTCGAGGAGGTCACTAAGATGATTGATGCAGGTAGGGCAGTAGATGTTGTCTATATGGACTTCAGTAAGGCCTTTGACAAGGTCCCTCATGGTAGACTAGTACAAAAGGTGAAGTCACACGGGATCAGGGGTGAACTGGCAAGGTGGATACAGAACTGGCTAGGCCATAGAAGGCAGAGGGTAGCAATGGAGGGATGCTTTTCTAATTGGAGGGCTGTGACCAGTGGTGTTCCACAGGGATCAGTGCTGGGACCTTTGCTCTTTGTAGTATATATAAATGATTTGGAGGAAAATGTAACTGGTCTGATTAGTAAGTTTGCAGACGACACAAAGGTTGGTGGAATTGCGGATAGCGATGAGGACTGTCTGAGGATACAGCAGGATTTAGATTGTCTGGAGACTTGGGCGGAGAGATGGCAGATGGAGTTTAACCTGGACAAATGTGAGGTAATGCATTTTGGAAGGGCTAATGCAGGTAGGGAATATACAGTGAATGGTAGAACCCTCAAGAGTATTGAAAGTCAAAGAGATCTAGGAGTACAGGTCCACAGATCACTGAAAGGGGCTACACAGGTGGAGAAGGTAGTCAAGAAGGCATACGGCATGCTTGCCTTCATTGGCCGGGGCATTGAGTATAAGAATTGGCAAGTCATGTTGCAGCTGTATAGAACCTTAGTTAGGCCACACTTGGAGTATAGTCTTCAATTCTGGTCGCCACACTACCAGAAGGATGTGGAGGCTTTAGAGAGGGTGCAGAAGAGATTTACCAGAATGTTGCCTGGTATGGAGGGCATAAGCTATGAGGAGCGATTGAATAAACTCGGTTTGTTCTCACTGGAACGAAGGAGGTTGAGGGGCGACCTGATAGAGGTATACAAAATTATGAGGGGCATAGACAGAGTGGATAGTCAGAGGCTTTTCCCCAGGGTAGAGGGGTCAATTACTAGGGGGCATAGGTTTAAGGTGAGAGGGGCAAAGTTTAGAGTAGATGTACGAGGCAAGTTTTTTACGCAGAGGGTAGTGGGTGCCTGGAACTCACTACCGGAGGAGGTAGTGGAGGCAGGGACGATAGGGACATTTAAGGGGCATCTTGACAAATATATGAATAGGATGGGAATAGAAGGATACGGACCCAGGAAGTGTAGAAGATTGTAGTTTAGTCGGGCAGTATGGTCGGCACGGGCTTGGAGGGCCGAAGGGCCTGTTCCTGTGCTGTACATTTCTTTGTTCTTTGTTCTTTGTATATGTGCCAGTGCACAAGTAGACCGACTCCGGGCCCTGCATGACAGCCTTTGTCACCCAGGAGTCACACGGTTGTACCACTTCATTAAGGCACAAAATCTGCCCGGCTCCGCCGAGGAAGGGCAATCACCAGGGACTGCCAGATCTGTGCGGAGTGCAAGCCGCACTTCTACCGGCCGGACCGCGCGCGCCTGGTGAAGGCCTCCCGCCCCCTTTGAACGCCTCAGCGTGGACTTCAAAGGCCCCCTCCCCTCCTCCCCTCCACTGACTGTCACACATATTTTCTCAGTGTGGTCGACGAATACTCCAGATTCCCCTTTGCCATCCCATGCCCCGACACGACGTCTGCCACCGCCAATAAAGCCCTCAACACTATCTTCGCTCTGTTCGGTTTCCCCGCCTACATCCACAGTGACAGGGGATCCTCATTCATGAGTGGTGAGCTGTGTCAGTTCCTGCTCAGCAGGGGTATCGCCTCCCGCAGAACGACGAGCTATAACCCCCGGGGAAACGGACAGGTAGAAAGGGAGAATGGGATGGTATGGAGGGCAGTCCAGCTGGCCCTACGTCCAGGAACCTCCCGGCCTCCCGCTGGCAGGAGGTCCTCCCTGATGCACTCCACTCCATTCGCTCATTACTGTGCACGGCCACTAACAATACACCCCATGAACGTCTTGTTGCTTTCCCCAGGAAGACCACATCCGGGGTGTCGCTCCCGGTTTGGCTCGCAGCTCCGGGAACCGTGCTTCTCCGTAAGCACGTCTGACTCCACAAGGCGGACCCATTGGTGGAGAGTGTGCACTTGCTCCACGCAAACCCCCAGTATGCCTACGTGGCGTTCCCCGACGACCGCCAGGGTACTGTCTCCCTCAGGGGCCTGGCACCAGCAGGTTCAACACACACACCACCTCCGGCCCCTGCGCACCCTCCCCTCCCCCATCGCTCCCAACAGCACCCCCCCCCGCCCCCCAGGACCATCCATCTTCCCCCTGCCCACGCCCAACGATGAAGAGGATTTTGGCACACCCCCGGAGTCACCATCGACCAGATCAGCACCAACATCGCCGACACTCAATTTTTAACAGGGGGTGAATGTGGTAAACCACCGTTAAACCTGTATTAGGTGATGTACGGTAGGACCTGTACTACAGGTTCGCCGGTAGTCCCTGCCTGCTGGCTCTGCCCAGGAGGCAGAGTATAAATATGGACTGTGGGAGGAAACCGGAGCACCCGGAGGAAACCCACGCAGACACAGGGAGAAAGTGCAAAACCGACACAGTCACCCGAGGCCGGACTTGAACCTGGGACCCTGCAACTGTGAGGCCGCAGTGCTAACCACTGTGCCACCGTGCCACCCTTCCTTTACTAATGCACCTGGAATTCAGCCACTCTTTCGTTCGAAGGCCTTGCGTTAACATTTCTCCATCGCCTCGCCCTCCCTACCATTCTCTTCAACCTCATCACCTCCGAGATCGTAACATCCTTCCAATTCCATCTCCCCCAGCCCTTCTGACCTTTTTAATCCTCTCCCGGCCTGCCATTCGGGCCTCCTTCACTTTAAACAAAACATATACTTTATTCCTAAAATATACAAAACATTTCAAAATGGCCATCACAGAAAGTGCAATTATATTCAGGTTTTCTCAATAGATTATGTGTCTTCAGTTGCCGAAGTGTAAACTCTGGAATCCCCACTGCACCTTTCCACCTTCCCTCTCTGCCGTGCTCCTTAGAACCTACGTCTTTGACCAAGTTTCTGGTCACGCTTTCTAATCTTTCCTTGGCTGACTTGCTGTTGAATATCAGAATCCTAACATCTGTGAAATGTCTTGCGCGGTTTCACTATGATGAAGGTGATGCGAAAATGCAAATTGGTGTTGTGTGTCCGTGCTTGGTTGGTGAGGGGTGGGGGGGGGGGGGGGTGGTTTTGATGGTTTTTCACACACTGTGCTGAGAAATCTTTGCAGATTAAATCACACATTATCTTTTCTTCCAGCTGGTTTACACCCGGTGACTGACTACCAGCTGCAGCTCCGTCTTCTTCGCTTAAGGATGACTTGATTTCATTCCAGTTCAATGGGTTCTGAGATGACTGATGCCTCTAAAGTGTGAGCTGCAGATTCTGGCGGACGCAGGGGAGGTGTCGCTTGGAGTGTTGGGCACATGGGTTGTTTCTAGGTTTGTTCATTCCCTCCAATGCTCCGACTTCACCTCTTCACATTCCCGACAAAGTCTCTCGATGTGTTTGTTACCTTCCCGAATATACATTATGGCTGATCGCAGCCCAGGATCACAGCCCAGGGTCTCTCAAGAGTCGGTGGGGGTGTTTGATCACTTCAGCAATGCACTGAGGACATCCTTAATCTGTTTCCACTGACTTCCTGGGACTCCCCTTCCACCTCTGCTTAGAAAGAACAGTTGCTTCGAGAGTCTGGTGTCAGGCAGACAAACCAGATGGGTGGCGGCACGGTGGCACAGTGGTTAGCACTGCTGCCTCACAGCTCCAGGGCCCCGGATTCAATTCCGGCCTTGGGTGACTGTCTCTGTGGAGTTTGCACCTTCTCCCCATGTCTGCGTGGGTTTCCTCTGGGTGCTCCGGTTTCCTCCCACAGTCCAAAGATATGCAGGTTATGTGGATTGGCCATGCTAAATTTTCCCTTAGTATCCAAAGGTGTGTAGGCTAGGTGGGGTTACAGGGGTAGATGGGGGAATGGGCCTGGGAAGAGTTCTCCTTCAGAGAGTCAGTGCTGACCTGATAGGCCAAATGGTCTCCTTCTGCACTTTGGGGATTCTATGATTGTATGCATGTCCCACCCAGTGATGATGGTTCTGAGGGATTAGCACTGCAATGCACGGGCAACACGGTAGCATAGTGGTTAGCACAATTGCTTCACAGCTCAGGTTAGGTGGATGCCATGCTAAATTGTCCTTAGTGTCCAAGAATGCCCTTTGTGTCGGATGGGGTTACTGGGTTATGGGGATAGGGTGGAACACCTGGGCTTGCGTCGGGTGCTCTTTCCAAGAGCCGGTGCAGACTCGATGGGCCGAATGGCCTCCTTCTGCACTGTAAATTCTATGATCTATGATTCTGGGCAAATTAGGGGGGTGATGCCTTAGTGATGATATCACTGGACTATTAATCCAGAAACCCAGGTTAATAATGCTCTGGTTCGAAAGAAGAGTCATATTGGACAATTGTAGAAGCTAGTTTAGATCACTTGACTAAACAGCTCGTCCGCTGGTTTGTGACACACTGCAAGGTCCAGCAGCACAGGTTCAATTCCCATACTGGCGGAGGTTATTCATGAAGGCCCCCGCGTTCCAACCTTGCTCTTCACAGGAGGTGTGGTGATCCTCAGGTTAAATCACCATCAGTCAGCTCTCACCCTGGGGGAGTGGCCTATGGTCACCTGGGACTATGGTGACTTAACCTAACCTACAGTGGGCAGCACGGTAGCACAGTCGTTAGCACAGTGGCTTCACAGCGCCAGGGTCCCAGGTTCGATTCCCGGCTGGGTCACTGTCTGTGCAGAGTCTGCACGTTCTCCCGTGTCTCCGTGGGTTTCCTCCAGGTGCTCCGGTTTCCTCCCACTAGTCCTGAAAGACGTGCTGTTAGGTAATTTGGACATTCTGAATTCTCCCTCTGTGACCCGAAGAGACGCCGGAATGTGGCCACTAGAGGCATTTCACAGTAACTTCATTGCAATGTAAGCCTACATGTGACAATAAAGATTATTATATATCAATCGTTAACTGTTTTTCTCTCCACAGATGCAGTCAGACCTGCTTGCTTTTGACAGCACTTTCTGTATTTATTAACTCTGTGGGGGCGTAGGTTAAATCAGCTGCTGCTTTGATTTGAAATCAGTTAATAAACCTGGAATTTAAAAAAAGACCAGTCTCGGTAATGGTGACCATCATCAATTATTCAGCAAACCTATCTGGTTCAGTAATGCCCTTTAGAGATCATAGAATAGATTATAGAATTTTCAGTGCAGAAAGAGGCAATTTGGCCCATCGAGTCTGCACCGGCTTTGGAAAGAGCACCCTACTTAAGACCAGGCCTCCACCCTATCCCTGTAACCCCACCGAACCTTTTGGACACTAAGGGGCAATTCAGCACAGCTAATCCACCTAACCTGCACATTTTCCGACTGTGGGAGGAAATCGGAGCACCCGGAGGAAACACACACAGACACGGGGAGAAAGTGCAAACCCTACACAGACAGCCACCCAGACCGGAATTGAACCCGGGACCCTGGAGCTGTGAGGCAGCAGTGCGAACCACTGTGCCACCATGCTGCATTTTAGCGAAGGAAATCTGCCATCTTTCTCTGGTCTGACCTGCATGTGACTCCAGTCTCACAGCAATGTGGTTGACTCTTAACTGCTCTCTGAAGTAGCATAGCAAGACACTCGGTTCTATCTAACTGCTACAACGTCAAAAAGGAATTAAACTACAGGAAACACCCAGCATCGAGCTAGGACCCAGAACTGACAATGGCACAACCAGCCGTGCCAACGTTGCAAAGTCCCCCTTACTAAAATCTGGGGACTTTGCCTAAGTTGTGAGATCTGTCCCACAGATGAGTCAAACAACAGCCCGAAAGCTGTGTTTGTGATGACAACTATGTCACAGACACTACCCTCACTGTCCTTGGATTGTCATGGAAATATCGAAAATAATAGCGGGAGTAGGGCATTCAGCCCTATGAGCCTTCTCCGCCATCCAATATGATCATGCCTGATCCTCTAACTCAACACCATACTCTGGCTTTCTCCCCATATCCCTTGACGCCTTTCGTGTCTAGAAATCTATTTCTTTCTTAACTGTATTCAGTGATTTGGCCTCCATGCCTCTCTGTGGTCGAGAATTCCACACAAGTTTACCACCCTCTGAGAGAAAGAAATTCTCATCTCAGCCTTCAGTGACCTACCCCGATCCTGAGACCCCTTGTTCTCGACTCCCTTCCCAGACAAAGGAAACAACATCCCTGCATCCAGTCTATCCAGCCCTGACAGGATTTGATATGTTTCAGTGAGATTGCCACGCATTCTTCTAGACTCCAGTGAACATAGGCCCAGACGACGCAATCTCTCCTCATGCAAAAACCCTGCCATCCCAGGAATCAGTCTGATGCACCTTCACTGCACTCCCTCTCTCTGGCAAGTATGCCCTTTCTTAAGGACTGCGCACAATACTCCGGGCGTTTTCTCACCAAATGTGGTAAACCACTGTGTTCTGAAAATAGGGGTTATACGGTAGAACCTGCACTACAGGTTCACCTGGGCCCTGCATGCTAGCTCCGCCCAGGAGCCGGGTTATAAATTTGCGTGGCCTGCAGCTCGCAGCCATTTCGTCAGCTGCTGTGGGAGGCCACACATCTGATATTAATAAAGCCTCAGTTTGAATTCAACTTCGTCTCCAGTCAAATTGATCGTGCCTCACCAAGGCCCTGTAGAGCTGTGATAAAAGGTCCTTGCTCCTGTACTCAATGAATGCCAGCAAACAATTTGTACCTGCATGCTTGCTTTCAGTGTCCCACGAGAGGTGGTGGGACAAAGTTGAGATCGGAGGGAGTTCTCCTAGGAGTCCTCAGCATTGACTCTAGGCCCAAAAAAGTCAGGGGAAAGGGAATCTCTTGCTGTTCACCACATACAGCACCCCTTGCCACACCTCTCCCCCTCCCCCACTACACACATAGCTGATGACTTTTTAAAAATTAAATTTTTACGGGATGTGGGCTTCGCTGGCTAAGCACCATTTGTTACCCATCCCTAATTGCCCTTGTGAAAGTTGTGGTGAGCTGCCTTCTTGAACCCATATTCATGTGGTGTAGGTACACCCACAATGTTCTCAGGGAAGGAGTTCCAGGATTTTGATCCAGCGACAGTGAAAGAACGACGATATATTTCCAAGTCAGGATAGTTAGTGACTTGGAGAGGAACTTCCAAGTGATGGTGTTCCATGTAGCTACTGCCCTTGCCCTTCGGGATGGTCTTAGTCGTTGGTTTGGAAGGTGCTGCCTAAGGATCATTGGTGAGTTCCTGCAGTGCATCTTGTAGGTGGTGCACATGGCTACTACTGTGCATCAGCGGTGGAAGGTTTGAATGTTTGTAGAAGGGGTGCCAATCAAGCGGGTTGCTTTGTCCTGGATGGTGTTGAGCTTCTTGAGTGTTGTTGGAGCTGCACTCATCCATGCAAGTGGGAAGTATTCCATTACACTCCTGACTTGTGTCTTGTAGATGATGGACAGGCTTTGGGGGGGGGGGGGGGGGGGGGTAAGAAGGTGAGTTACTCGCTGCAGGATTCCTAGCCTCTGACCTTCACTTATAGCCACAGTATTTTTATGGTTAGTCCAGTTCAGTTTCTGGTCAATGGTAACCTGCAGGATGCTGACAGTGGAGGATTCAGTGATGGTAATGCCATTGAATGTCAAGGGGCGATGGTTTGATTCTCTCTTAGGTCATTGCATAATACTTGTGCAGTGCGCAGACTACTTGTTACTTGTCAGCCCAATCCTAGATATTGTCCAGGTGTTACTGCATTTGGACAGTGACTGCTTCAGTGCCTGAGGAGTCATGAATGGTGCTGAGTATTATTCAATCATCAGCGAACATCCCCATATCTGGATACCGAAAAGGCTATGGGCCCTGACAATATTCTGGCAATGATAGTGAAATTCTGTGCTACAGGACTAGCTGTGCCCCTTGCCAAGATGTTTCGGTTCAGCTGCTACACTGTCATCTACCCGGCAATATGGAAAATTGCCCTGGTATGTCCTGTGCACAATAAATCCTTCTCGATTGACAGTCTCTTTGAACAAGAAGGTCTCTGCACGATCTGTCCATTTCTCTAGCCTCGGCATGTCTCTTTAAAGTCAGACACTTTAGTTCAATCTGATCACAGAGTCCCTTGTAAGTCTCCAACACAGGAGCATTGGTTATCACAGCTTTCAGGCAGTCAAATGTCTGTTGAAAGTCCGCTGTCCACTGAAATTTTTGAAGTTTCTTCAGCAAGTCCATCAGTGGAGCAACCACGCTACAAAATCTTTTCACAAATGTTCGATCAAATTCATTCATGCCAAGAAATCACATTATTTCCCTTCGTCTTGAGGGTATCGGAAACTCCTCAAGGAAAGGGACTTGGGTTTTCCCAAATTCACTTTTGGCTAGGTTCAGCACCAAACCCGCCTCCTGAAGTTAATCGAATCACTCCATCAGATGATTTAAATGTTCTTTCCATGTCAGGCTGAAAATTACCAGATCGGCGATGTATACCACACAATTGGGTAATCCTGAAACAACTTTGTTAGTTAACCGTTGAATGTGGCTGGGGCACTTTTCATGCCACATGGCATAACTTTGAATTGGTATATACCATCTGGAGTCACAAAAGCTGAAATCTCCTTCACCCTTTCGGATAAAGTTCCTGCCAGTACCCTTTAAGTAAATCCAGTTTGGAAATAAAAGCTGATTGTCCCACTTTCTCAATGCAATCCTCCTGGGATTTCTCAATGCAATCCTCCTGGGATAGGATAAGAGTCCATTCTTGTAACTGCATTAACCTTTCCATAGTCCACACACAACCGTTGGGTACCGTCTGGTTTCGGTACCATCACTATGGGTGAGCTCCATTGGCTGCAACCCACTTCAATTTTTAAGCATACTCTCAATCTCTTTGTTAACCTGTGCCAATTTTAAAAGGTTAAGACTATATGGATGTTGTTTGATTGGAACAGCATTTCCCACATCTACATCATGTATAGCCATTTTAGTACTTCCCAATTTATCTCTACAAACTTGCCCACATGATATCAATAACTCTTTCAGGTCAGTCCATTTTTCCTCTGGAAGGTAACTCCACAACTTATCCCAATTTTTAAGAACACTCTCATTTTCCAATTTAATTTGAGGAATGTCAAATTCACAGTCATCTGGATTTGGTTCGTCACTTTGAGTTAGAATCATTAAAGCCTCCTCCTTTTTTTCTCCTTCCCTTTCAAAGTACCTTTTAAGCATATTCACATGACACACTCGGTGAGTCTTCCTTCTATCTGGTGTTTTTACCGCATAATTCACCTCACTTAATTTCCTTTCAATCTGATAAGGTCCACAAAACCTTTAAAGGTTCACCTACCACTGGTAACAACACTAAAACTTTATCTCCACAGGCAAAACTACGAACTTTGGATTTCTTTCCACTACCCATTTCATCACATATTGTGCACCTTTTAAATGTTGTCTGGCCAATTCACCTGCTCTATTTAATCATTCCCTAAAATTTGACACATAATCCAATAATGTAACTTCCGATTTCTCACTCACCAATTTTTCCTTCAATTTAAGTGGTCCTCTTACCTCATGATCAAATATTAGTTCAAAAGGACTGAATTTGGTTGACTCATTAGGTGCAAACAGTACAAATGGGATTCCTTTATCCCAATCCTCTGGATAATCTTGACAATAAGCCCTCAACATTGTCTTTAATGTCTGATGCCACCTTTCTAATGCTCCCTGCAATTCAGAATGGTACGCAGTTGATTTAAATTGTTTTATTCCTAAGCTGTCCATAACATCTTTGAATAACCTGGAGGTAAAATTTGATCCTTGATCCGATTGAATTTCTGTGGGTAGTCCATATCTAGTAAAGAATTTAAGTAACTCCTCCACAATCTTTTTGCTGTAATATTACGTACTGGAATGGCCTCTGGAAACCTAGTAGACACATCCATTATCGTCAAAAGATATTGATTCCCACTTTTCGTTTTAGGAAGTGGTCCTACGCAATCAATTAGGATCCTTGTAAAAGGTCCCTTAAATACTGGAATGGGTATTAAGGGTGCTGGTTTTATCACTGCTTGAGGTTTCCCTATCACTTGACATGTGTGACATGATTGACAAAATTTAACTACATCTTTATGCAGTCCAGGCCAATAAAAATGTTTTTGTATTTTAGCTTGAGTTTTCCATATTCCCAAATGACCTCCCACTGGTACCTCATGTGCAACTCACAACACCTCCTTTCTATACCCTACCGGCAATACTACTTGATGAACGTCTGCCCACTTTTCATCTGCCTGCATATGTAAAGGTCTCCATTTTCTCATCAAGACATCACTTTTACGGTAATAACTCTGGTATACACTCAGATTCCTCTTCTGTGTATGCTTTCTGATACATATGTTTTATTTCTACATCTTTCAATTGTAACACCGCCAGTTTTCCTGAACTAAAAATATCCGCCTCGTCCTCCACCTGTTCTTGTTCTTTTTCAACCATCTGATCAAAAATCGTTTCTGATAATTGCACTTCAACGTCATCTTCACTCTTTGATTTCTCCTCGTCTTAACCTCTGACTTTGCGACCTTGTTACTACACAATCCGGAAAAATCCCAGGATATTCGTCCTTCAACACTTCAGTTGTCTGATTTTCCACTGGCTTATCAACCACAGTAGGCATCACTCCCACTTGCGAACCAACTAAATCATTACCCAAGATAAACTGTATTGCTGGACAAGATAATATCTCTAATACTCCTACTACCACTTCATCACTCTTCACTGCACTTTCCAACCTTACCTTATATAATGGAACACTACTCCTCTCACCCTGAATTCCACATATTACCAACTTTTCTGGCAATATTCTTCCCAAACTACATAACTCCTCATCTCTTACCATTAAAGATTGACTAGCTCCCGTATCTCTTAAAATTGTGACTTCTTTACCTGCTCTTCCTGATACACATGAGTAAACTTTACCCACACAAGTAAATTCTTTAAAGATACCTGGCACGTTCTTATCAATCACCTCTTGATCAGGCTATACAATCTTTTGCACCTCCTTCGCTTCACTTGGGCTTTCAATTACCACTTTAACAAACCCCACTGTCTTATCCTGTTTTACCATATCAGCCTTCCCAGTGCTTTTCTTCAACCACCAACACCCTGACTTTACATGGCCGAGTTCATTACAGTGAAAACATTTGAAACTTTTCATTTCTTTTCCACCCTCCTGGATTTCTTTTTTAATCTGAGGTACACTCTCTTTATTGTCTCCCATCAGATCACCTTTACCTTTACCACGAGTATTTCCCATGTCCCCAGTTTCTACCCCTCACAGGCTGAAACTGATGTCGGAAACCAAACTTTGATTTATGAACTAATTCATAATCATCTGCCATTTCTGCTGCTAATCTCGCAGTTTTAACCCTCTGCTCTTTCACATGTGTTCTCACTACATCAGGAATTGAATTTTTAAACTCCTCCAAAAGTATAATTTCTCTGAGAGCTTCATTCATTTGGTCTATTTTCAAAGCCCTTATCCACCTATCAAAATTACTCTGTTTGATCCTTTCAAACTCCATGCATGTTTGACCAAATTCTTTCCTTCAATTTCCAAACCTTTGTCTGTAGGCTTCAGGCACTAGTTCATATGCACCTAAGATGGATTTGTTCATCTCCTCATATGTCCCAGATACCTCCTCCGGTAGTGATGCAAACACTTCACTAACCTTACCTACCAGCTTTGTTTGAATCAGTAACACCCACATGTCCTGTGGCCATTTCATTTGTTTAGCCACCTTCTCAAATGAAATGAAAAAGGCTTCTACCTCCTGCTCGTCAAATCTTGGCAATGCTTGGACATAGTTAAATAGATTCCCACCAAGCCTTCGACTATGACGCTCTTTCTCTTTATCCTCATCACTTATCCTCAAACTGTACTTTTCCCTTTAAATCCAACAATTTTAACTGACTGTCATGTTTCATGGTCATTTTCCAAAGTTCAAACTCTCTCTCTCTTTCTTTTTCCTCTCTCTCTCTCTTTCCTTTTCCTCTCTAACTCTTTCGTATTTAAGCTGCTTTAATTCTCTCTCATGTTCCATTTGTTTTATTTCTCACTGAATTTTTGTCATTTCCAATGAGTCAAACTGTATCTCAGGCAATTTTAAATGCTTAGCCACCTCCATATTACCTCGTCTTTTCGCATTTTGTCAGGTAATGTTAACTGTAATGTTTTTGCCAAATCTAACAGTCTGCTTTTAGTCTCTGTCTGTAAGGTGTGACCGTCTCCACCCCAAAAACTTCAGAGCCTCTGAAAGATCCATTGTCCACAAGGAATAAGCGAATGACTAGGGATAGAGTAGGACCAGTCAAGGACAGGGATGGGAAATTGTGTGTGGAGTCTGAAGAGATAGGCGAGATACTAAATGAATATTTTTCATCAGTATTCACTCAGGAAAAAGATAATGTTGTGGAGGAGAATGCTGAGCCCCAGGCTAATAGAATAGATGGCATTGAGGTACGTAGGGAAGAGGTGTTGGCAATTCTGGACAGGCTGAAAATAGATAAGTCCCCGGGACCTGATGGGATTTATCCTAGGATTCTCTGGGAGGCCAGGGAAGAGATTGCTGGACCTTTGGCTTTGATTTTTATGTCATCATTGGCTACAGGAATAGTGCCAGAGGACTGGAGGACAGCAAATGTGGTCCCTTTGTTCAAAAAGGGGAGCAGAGACAACCCCGGCAACTATAGACCGGTGAGCCTCACGTCTGTAGTGGGTAAAGTCTTGGCGGGGATTATAAGAGACAAGATTTATAATCATCTAGATAGGAATAATATGATCAGGGATAGTCAGCATGGCTTTGTGAAGGGTAGGTCATGCCTCACAAACCTTATTGAGTTCTTTGAGAAGGTGACTGAACAGGTAGACGAGGGTAGAGCAGTTGATGTGGTGTATATGGATTTCAGCAAAGCGTTTGATAAGGTTCCCCACGGTAGGCTATTGCAAAAAATATGGAGGCTGGGGATTGAGGGTGATTTAGAGATGTGGATCAGAAATTGGCTAGCTGAAAGAAGACAAAGGGTGGTGGTTGATGGGAAATGTTCAGAATGGAGTACAGTCACAAGTGGAGTACCACAAGGATCTGTTCTGGGGCCGTTGCTGTTTGTCATTTTTATCAATGACCTAGAGGAAGGCGCAGAAGGGTGGTGAGTAAATTTGCAGACGATACTAAAGTCGGTGGTGTTGTCGATAGTGTGGAAGGATGTAGCAGGTTACAGAGGGATATAGTTAAGCTGCAGAGCTGGGCTGAGAGGTGGCAAATGGAGTTTAATGTAGAGAAGTGTGAGGTGATTCACTTTGGAAGGAGTAACAGGAATGCGGAATATTTGGCTTATGGTAAAGTTCTTGAAAGTGTGGATGAGCAGAGGGATCTAGGTGTCCATGTACATAGATCCCTGAAAGTTGCCACCCAGGTTGATAGGGTTGTGAAGAAGGCCTATGGAGTGTTGGCCTTTATTGGTAGAGGGATTGAGTTCCGGAGTCGGGAGGTCATGTTGCAGCTGTACAGAACTCTGGTACGGCTGCATTTGGAGTATTGCGTACAGTTCTGGTCACCGCATTATAGGAAGGATGTGGAGGCTTTGGAGCGGGTGCAGAGGAGATTTACCAGGATGTTGCCTGGTATGGAGGGAAAATCTTATGAGGAAAGGCTGATGGACTTGAGGTTGTTTTCGTTGGAGAGAAGAAGGTTAAGAGGAGACTTAATAGAGGCATACAAAATGATCAGGGGGTTGGATAGGGTGGACAGTGAGAGCCTTCTCCCGCGGATGGATATGGTTGGCACGAGGGGACATAACTTTAAACTGAGTGGTAATAGATATAGGACAGAGGTCAGAGGTAGGTTCTTTACGCAAAGAGTAGTGAGGCCGTGGAATGCCCTACCTGCTACAGTAGTGAACTCGCCAACATTGAGGGCATTTAAAAGTTTATTGGATAAACATATGGATGATAATGGCATAGTGTAGGTTAGATGGCTTTTGTTTCGGTGCAACATCGTGGGCCGAAGGGCCTGTACTGCGCTGTATTGTTCTATGTTCTATGTTCTAATACACTCCCTACTTAAACTGAAATACCACACCTAAAAAGCACCCACAATATGCTCACCCCTCACTGTCTTTAAGTTCACTAAGCCATCCAATAGATAGACTTTTTTAAAATCCCCCTCGACCCCCCAATTGTTATGGGCCAGGGTTTAGAGAACCCCAAAGTGTATCATGGAGTTCACCTGACCCACAATTTTTAATAGATTGTTGTATGGGGAGCACACGGCCCATTCTACAGGTGTGGTACCGCAGAAATGGAAAAGTATTTTTTAAAGCAAAACAATGTTTATTCTATGAACTCAAGAACTTTAACCTTTTTAAACCGTACAGTGAACATCTTAGCAACCAATAATTCAAATACAACCCTCAAAGACTACAACACTAAGTAATCCTTTAAGTTTTCCTTTTAACATCCATAAGACTTAAAAAAGAACTTTTAACAGAAGCAGATCAGGTTGAAGTCACTACTGAGAGCAGTTATTAGTTTTAAATCACCAAAGGATCGATTTACAGTCTTTAGATTACAGAGAGAAGGACTATATCCCTTCTGGGTGTGACTGCAGCTATCCAGCTCCGAAAATGAAACTAAAACACACCCTGCAGCAAACAGCCTAAAATGAAAGTAAAAAAGCTGACAGACAGCACAGCTTCACCCACTCTCTGACATCACTGATAAACACCCATTTCTTAAAGGTAAACTCACTACAGATATTTATATACACACCCATTTATAAACACCCATTTATAAACACCCATTTCTTAAAGGTACTCTCACATGACACCGCTAGTGGGTGGAGGCCTGCCCAGCTGGGGCTCATCATTAACCTGTATCATAGCCAGCCGGACAGGGACAGGGACTGACATCCTGGTAGTCCCGACTGTAGAGCGGAATTCTCCATCGGCGGGATCCTCATGTCTGCCGGCAGTGCACCCACGCTTGCGGATTTCTCGATGGTGTGGGGTCGTCACAATGGGGAACTCCATTAGCTGGCTGCGGGAATGGAGAATCCTGCTGCCGGCAGCGCCAGGTATCCGGTTAAATTCCAGCCTTGGGTGACTGCGTGGAGTTTGCAGTTTCTTCCCATGTCTGCGTGGCTTTCCTCCGGGTGCTCTGGTTTACTCCTGCAGTCCAAAGATGTGCAGGGTTGGCCATGATAAATTGCCCCTTAGTGTCCAAAGTTGCGCAGGTTAGTTGGGGTTACAGGGATAGGGTCGGGGAGTGGGTCTTGATGGGCCGAATGGCCTCCCTCTACACAGTAGGAATTCTATGGTTTCACTGCCATCAAATTTAGACTGACGGTAGTTGTTGAATTTCTCTCTACACCCTTTTAAGAACAAGAGTATAACATTGTAAATTCCCCAGTTTTCTGGCACCACGAGTGAGACAAACGAAGGCTGAAAAATTATGACCAGTGCCTCTGCATTTTCCACTCTCACTTCTCTCGATATATCATTGGATGAATTACATCCGGTTCTGCTGCCTTATCAACTTTTAAGGAGAAGAGTCTATCTATTAGTTCCTCCATATCAACATTTTTTAAAGTATGTTTATTGAGTTTTAGATTTTAACAAACAATGCAACGAAACTACAAAAATGATACATCATGGCAAGCAAGGACAAAAGGCTCAACGTACATGAATACAGAGGGGGACAGGAGAACAGCAGCATAACTGCTCGATACAATCATTAGATATAATAGATGTCTCTGCAAGCCCTAGCAGAGAAAAAGGGGGAGAGAGGACAAGGCAATGAAAACATGGTAAAATGATGCACACTTTCCCATGCAGCGATTGCTCACATTTGCCACGAGAGTGCGGGATACGTTTTCCGTGCAATATTCGTGCACACATCAATATATATCTCCCTCAACTCCAACAGCACCACAGGCACAAAAGACACACCGTAACCTCCTCTCCTCAGATACCAGAGCCATTGCACCCATGCAGAAACCAATCACAGATTCTTTATACCCACCCTTTCGAAAAAAAAAGGAATCAAGCGGCAGGGTGGCACAGTGGTTAGCTCTGCTGCCTCACGGCGCTGAGGACCCAGGTTCGATCCCGGCCCTGGGTCACTGTCCGTGTGGAGTTTGCACATTCTCCCCGTGTCTGCGTGAGTCTCACTCCCACAATCCAAAAGGATGTGCAGGTTCGGTGCATTGACCACGCTAAATTGCCCCTTAAAAAAAAGAATTGGGCGCTCTTAATTTTTTGAAAAAGGAAACATACAAAGATAATATTCAGGAACTCCAACTCTAAACGTGAGTTACATATATCACACAACGCAACTGTCATAACCTCCATGAGGACCACGGGGAAACCATTATTGATCTCCCCGTGGGACTCATGGAGTACAAACTTCCCAGTTAGAGGGGGTGGTGGCCAACCAGTTAGGGCTCATTAAACGTAAACAAAAAGCCGGCCCAAGTGGGGGCCCAGGGTTTTTGGTTGTCCAATCGGGGACTGGTTTGGGGGAAGAGTTACTGCCGTGGGCAGAGTATCGTACACAGTTTCAAATAAATCCTTGTTTCACCGCCGCTGGCTTCCTCAGTCATTTACATGGCGACGAGGAGGAAAGAGATTCCGGATTCACTTCTGGAAATGCCCAGCCACCCCGGATGATTACTGTCCCGGACCGTGTGGACATTAAGTTAAAGATGCTGCTGTTTGGTAAGCTAGAAGCCTTCAATGCAGGCCTGGAAGTCTGGGCCAGTATGCTGAACGCATGAAGTATTCCCAGGCTAATGGTATTTTGGGGGAAGACTGTCAGAAAGTCATCCTCCTGATCGCCTGCGGGGCCCTGACTTTTGGAATTATGAAGTGTCTCATTTACCCGGATGCACCGGACTTCAAACCATTTGACGAGCTTGTTGCTTTGGTGGCTGACCACTATGATCCGAAACCTTATCACGCACCGGTATAGGTTTAACATGGTGGCGCGATCTTGGGCGAATTGGTCACTAACCTTTTGACCCGCCTTAGTCGACTGGCAGAGCATTGTGAGTTCAGACTGCCCCTCTTCAAAATGCTGAGGGATCTGCTAGTTTGAGGAATAAACAACACGGCTACTCAGAGGAAGTTGTTGGCAGAGCCCACATTAGATTTAAAGTGGGCCGGCGAGCTGTCACAGGCCCGTGAGCACATAGAGAAAGAACTGCAGGAGCTGCAAGGATCCATGGGCTGTGGCATCCATAGTTTGGCTGCTCTCCATTTCAAACTCCCACTGCATCATGGGGCAATGCCAGTCAGGTCAGATCACTTCCCAAAGGGAAACACCAGAGGCAATTCCACAGCCAGGCCAAACACTCAGGAGCTGCTCCTGCCCTCAGGGTACCTCCCCCCAGTACAAAGGGAAGAGTCAGCCACATTACCAGATGCGTGGTCGGAGGGCAAGCCATGGTCAGAGCCGCTACATTCGGCGCAAAGAACGCCGTCCAAGGCAGCTGCCGAGATCACCGCGAGCCAGGGCCTTACATGTGGCCATCCGGATGAGGAGGACTGTACGATGCAACTGAACTGCATCTGGCCCCGAAGGTAGCACCAATCTGGGTCACATTACAAGGGAATGGTCATCCTGTAGTGATGGAAATGGACATTGTAGCTGCCATCTCCATCATGGACCATCAGAAGCTTTGACGGCTTCGGGCAGGAGTCACGCCTCTGACGGTTAGCGACCTACTGGTGAGCTACTGAGCATTGTGGGGACCACTGTGACTCCGGTAACACCCGGACAACAATCAGTCCGGCTTCCTTTGGTTGTGGTCTGGGGACTGTGGCCCAACCTGCTCGGGTGCGACGGGTTGCGAGTTCTCTGGTGTGACTGGCGACAGGTTTTTCAGATGGGTATTACATCCAAGGCAAATATGCTAAAATGTTCCAGGAAGGTCCTGGCGGGATAAAAGTGGATCCTGATGCTCAACCCAGATACTTTATGGCGAGGCCTATTCACTGCACATTGATCGCCAAGGTTGACAGGGAACTACAGCATCTGAAGGATGTTGTGATCCTATATCCTGTACAATATGTGGAATGGGCTTCACCCGTGGTGCTGGTAATGAAGCCAGGCATCACTGTCCGACTGCAGGGGTAGTAAGCTCACTGTAAACAGAGCTTCATGCTTGGACCGTTACCCAATGAGTGGAAGATTTGTAGGTAAAACTGGCTGGAAGGTGTTCCTCTGTGAAACTTGATGTGAGTCGCACCTATTTACAGGTGGAGCTAGATGCAGCATCCAGGAAATTTATGATCATTAACACCCATGGAGAGTTATTTGAATACACTTGCCTCCTGTTTGGGGTCTCATCTGCCCTGGCGATTTTCCAGTGAGAAATGGAGACTATTCTGCAGGGTCTAGCGAAGGTAGCTGTGGTGATATGCATCACTGTACTATGACTAAATAAACACTAGAGGGAGCACCAGGGACATCATTACATGCAGGCATACCGCTAATGAACACATAGAATAGGACACGCCCAATGGGCAGTCAAGACATCCAGAAGTGACACTACCACAAGGGGGCATTACAAAACCCACATATAAAAGGACAGGGCACACATGCTCTGTCTCTTTCCACAGGCGACACTTCAAGAGAAGGACAGGGGCAGATCAGAAGCATCACACCCACCACGCGGCTTAGAGCAGACTGGTTAGTTAGACTGAATTACTATAGCAAGGTTAGGAGAGTCGAACTCAAGTAGGAGAATTGTTAGCTGTTCAATAAATGTGTTAAACCTATCTCCAAGTCTGAATCTTCCTTTGTCAGAGCGTACATCAAGGAAGCAGCTTATGCTACATGAAGAAGCAGAACACAACAGTAGCCATCTGTCTCTTTGACATGTTCATCACTGGGACCACCGAGAAAGAGCATATGGACAACTTGCAGGAAGTGCTCAGACAGTTTTCTCAAGTGGACGCCCGACTGAAGAGGAGAAAGTGAGTGTCCCAAGCAAAAGTGGTGACTTACTTGGGGTACAGAGTGGACAAGGATGGTCTACACTCAGTGGAGAACACGTTTTCAGCCAGAAAAGGAACCCCGAGTCCGAAGAAAACCAGTGAACTCTGGTCGGTTGTGGGCCTGGTAAATTATTATGGAAAGGTCATCTCCAACCTGGCCACATTATTGGCTCCACTCCACATACTACTGAAAAAGGAGCAGAAGTGGGTTTGGGTGCCTTACAGGATGAAGCATTCGCCAGGGTGTAAAAGCATCTATCATCCATACAACTGCTCACTCACTATGATCCAGCAAGGCCGCTGATCCTAGCATGTGATGCCTCCCCCTGAGGCAGCGTTGACCCATAGATTGGACGACGGCACAGAACGGCCCATCACTTTCGCCTGAAGGACCCTGGCTGAATGACGGTATGCCCAAATCCTCATCCAGAACAACATTCTCAATGGCGGCCATCAGCCCGATCCACACAGCACCGCCAAGACGAAGGTCCGCTCACCACGCACTATGCCACCACAAGCTGGGCCCCTCCCCAGCCAATTCCAACTCGGATCCTCATCGAAAACTCCATTCGAGACTGTCCAAGGACATAGCGCTGGACATACATCCCAAAAAAAGACAATGATGAAATGTGCACCAGAATAAAATAAAGGATTTAGAGATGAGCAAAGTTGGAGCTCACAGGAACACAGCCAATTCTGTGCTCACAAACCCCCCCACCTCTCCCCCCCACCTCCCCTCCTTGTCTGATTTATCTCCCTCAGCTATGTCCCCTGCCTCCATGCATAACCCCCCCTTTTTGGACACTAATATGCCCCACTCCTCTTTTACCACCCTTTTACGATGGATATGCCTGTTAAAGACTAGGATTCCAGTCTCTTTTCTTACTCTCTCTCGCTTTCAATTATATTTTCTACCTGACATCCGTCGGAAGCATACTTGGTCTTCGTAAATATTAATTTAGATCTCTGTTGTCATTCAGAGAGCTGTGGAATTGTTTTCCCGACCTTTCCCCTTCGAGGGCATTTACTGTGCCTGATCTGTCTCTTCTTTCAAGCTTTCCCACTGCTCAACTATCCTTTTCCCTGCCAGCCCTTGATTCCAATTTATTCAGCCCTATTCCATTCTTCTCCCATTGAGGTGGGTTTTCCGCCGATTAATCACTTTTACTCTGGATTGTTCTTTGTCCCTTTTCTTTTTTTTAAACAAATTTAGAGTAACCAATACATTTTTTTTTCCAATTACGGGACAATTTTAGCGTGACCAATTCACCTACCCTGCACACCTTTTTGAGTTGTGTGGGGGAGACCCATGTAGCCACACAGAGAATGTGCAAACACCACATGGGCAGTGACCCCGGGGCCGGGATCGAACCTGGGTCCTCAGTGCCGTGACACAGCAGTGCTAGCCACTGTGCCACCGTGCTGCGCTCGTTCTTTGTCCTTTCTCATAGTCAGACTAAATCTTGTGATACAATGATCATTGTCCCTTAAATGTTCTCCCGCTGACACTTGATCCACTTGGCTCAGCCCATTCCCAAGAACCAGGTCTGGCAGTTCCTCCTTTATCGTCCAGCTGGAAACATGCTTCTGTAGAAAACCCTCCTGACACACTCTGGGAACTCTTACCCCTTGACACTAATACTCTTGCCCCTTTACGCTAATACTCTTGCCCCTTTACGCTAATACTCTTGCCCCTTTACACTAATACTCTTGCCCCTTTACACTAATACTCTTACCCCTTTACACTAATACTCTTGCCCCTTTACACTAACACTCTGACCACTTTACACTAATACTCTTGCCCCTTTACACTAACACTCTCCTGGTATGTATTTGGGTAATTAGTGTCCCCAGTATAACTACTTCAGAATTTCTGCACCCCGCTATAATTTGAAATGTAATGGCCGTGGTATTGTCAGAAACACGGTAACAGGTAAACAATTTCTGGTCGATATTGATCAGAGGATATTCAACCCGATGTTGCCATCATTTACTCCATTCAGTTGGACTTTGCCATACCACCTATCCCTTGTCGGAACGTTCATGGGGCTGGTTTAGCACAGTGGGCTAAATAGTAATGCAGATCAATGCCAGCAGCGTGGGTTCAATTCCCCTACCGGCCTCCCCGAACAGGCGCCGGAATGTGGCGACTAGGGGCTTTTCACAGTAACTTCATTAAAGACTACTTGTTACAATAAGTGATTATTATTATTATTATGCAGGACAGCACTTTTGACCACACGTCCAAACGGCAGTGGTTCACACTGAATGTCCTGGAGGCCCAACGGGAAAAGGAGGGGCGACACAATGGCACAGCGGTTAGCACTGCTGTCTCACAGTGCCAGGTTCCCAGGTTCAATTCCAGCCTGGGGTAACTGCCTGTGTGGAGTTTGCACGTTCTCCCCGTGTCTGCATGTGTTTCCTCCGGGTGCTCCTATTTCCTCCCACAGTCCAGCGATGTGCAGGTTAGATGGATTGGCCATGCTAAATTGTCCCTTAGTGTCCAAAGATGTGCAGGTTCGGTGAGGGTATGGAGTTACGGGGATAGGGCTGTGGAGTGGGATACTCATTCAGACGCTTGTGCAGACTCGATGGGCTGAATGGCCTGCACTGTAAGAATTCTATTCTGTGAGATGGTGGATCCTGTCGGATGGCTCCCTGAGAAGACTGTCAAAGTCATTTGGTAGAATGCCTCATCCTCAGAGCATTCAAACAAGCACCAGCACCTAGCTTGGCTGGTGATGAGAAACGCCCTCCCGGTCAGACTCTTCCGACCCACCCAGAGTCTCACCCTGCTCGCATGTTACCCTCAAGGTGACTGTGGTGGGGAAGAGACCATTGACAACCTCCTGTGGAATGTGCCTTTGCAAAGAAAGTCTGTAGAGACGTGGGGTGGTTTTAGTCGAGTTTCATCCCAAGCAACTCCAAGACGTGTGCTCTATGGGCTGTTCCCAGGCGCACACACTGAGACGAATATTAGCTGTTGTTGGAGGATCATCAACTCAATAAAAGACTTTGGTCTCCCTGAAACTTGATGGTCTTCCAGTTGTCCTCGACTGAGTGTTGCAGACTGGCACATTCCAAAGCCCAGGACTGAGGGATGGACTAAAGTTTAAGACATGTACGGAGGTGTAATGGGGAAAGAACAGTGTCTAACATCATTCAGCCCTAATGCACTGAGATTAAAACCTAGGAATACTTCCCAGCTGTATATTTCACAGGTTTGAATCTTGCAAACATTTTGACTGTAATTGTAAATGTCATGACTATAAGACCATAAGACACAGGAGCAGAATTAGGTCTTTCAGCCCATCGAGTCTGCTACTCAATCATGGCTGATATGTTTCTCATCCCCACCTCCTACCTTCTCGCCATAACCCCTGATCCCCTTATTAATCAAGAAACTACCTATCTCTGTCTTAAAGACACTCAGTGATTTGGCCTCCACAGCCCTCTGCGGCAAAGAGTTCCACAGATTCACCACCCTCTGGCTGAAGAAATTCCTCCTCCCCTCAGTTTTCAAGGATCGTCCCTTCAGTCAGAGGCTGTTCCCTCGGGTTCTAGTTTTTCCTACAAGTGGAAACATCCTCTCCACATCCACTCTATCCAGGCTTCTCGGTTTCTCAGACTCTCAGATTCGCTTACAGTTTTGGAAGAAACTAACTTGGTTTGTAACTTATGTCAACTCTGAATGGTCAGGTGATGTACTTAGAACAAGAACAAAGAAAAGTACAGCACAGGGACAGGCCCTTCGGCCCCCCAAGCCCGTGCCGACCATGCTGCCCGACTAAACTACAATCTTCTACATTTCCTGGGTCCGTATCCCTCTATTCCCATCCTATTCATGTATTTGTCAAGATGCCCCTTAAATGTCACTATCGCCCCTGCTTCCACCACCTCCTCCAGCAGCGAGTTCCTGGCACCCACTACACTATGTGTAAAAAAACTGCCTCTAAACCTTGCCCCTTGCACCTTAAACCTATGCCCCCTAATAATTGACCCCTCTACCCTGGGGAAAAGCCTTTGACTATCCACTCTGTCTATGCCCCTCATAATTTTGTCGACCTGTACCAGGTCGCCCCTCAACCTCCGTCGTTCCAGTGAGAGCAAACCGAGTTTATTCAACCGCTCCTCATAGCTAATGCCCTCCATACCAGGCAACATCCTGGTAAATCTCTTCTGCACCCTCTCTAAAGCCTCCACATCCTTCCGGTAGTGTGGCAACCAGAATTGAACACTATACTCCAAGTGTGGCCTAACTTGCATCTAACTTGCACATCTTTTAGACACTAAGGGGGAAATTTAGCATGGCCAATCCACCTAACCTGTACATCTTTGGACTGTGGAAGGAAACCGGAGCACCCGGAGGAAACCCACGCAGATGCAGGGAGAACATGCAGACTCCGCACAGACAGTGACCCAAGCGGAGAATCGTACCTGTGACCCTGGAGCTGTGAAGCAACAGTGCTAACCACTGTGCTACCATGCTGTCTTAATGAGGGAGAGTGCAGCAAGAAAGCTCATGGAGAAGGTTTACATGAATCCAAGCCTGAACACAAGGAAGTTAACAATCCCCCTGCTGCTCCCCTCCCATCATGCCAGCCTGTACGGCTAAGACCACCGGGCCAAGGAATAACAGCAGAGGCCTGATGGCAGCAGGAATGGAACCAACACACCACCGTTAGAATCTGCTTCCTGCTCACAGATCCCACAGCCTATCGGCTTCAACCTGCCATGTCAACATTGGGCACCCATCAACCCGTTTCCGCTAAGGCCTTTGTGCAGGAAACGTGGAATAAAGCTGTGTGCACCCCAATCAATGGCTCACGTCTTTGAAGTCTGCCCCTGAAAGAATTGAGCGGAGGGCTCAGGGAGCTCAATTCAGCCACTGTGGAGGCTTGGTGATTACTGCACATCCTTAAGAAAAACTAGCAGACGGCACTGACCCGAACTGTCATGTTTGTATGCATTGCCATCTGCTGTTCAACTACGGCGCTGCAAGGATGATTGCGAGTTTATCTCGCCCCTCTCCATTGGACTTCCACAGAACAAAAGGAGTCCTTCCAACATGTTTGGGGGTGGAGCAGGGCGAGTTTTAATTTGCAAAGGTCAGAGGGATTGGGATCGGGCAGTGGGTTAAATGGGGTGAATTGATGTCACTTCAGCAGCTGTCAACAACCAGCCTCTTCTGCCGCTAACTCAGCCCATTCCATTGTGCGCAGCAATGGCCCTTGGGCGAGGTCTTCCAAGTTAGAATTAGCAGCGTTTTAAACTTGGGCGGCACAGTGGTCAGCACTGCTGCCTCACACGCCAGGGATCCGGGTTCAATTCCTGCTCTGGGTGACTGTGTCGAGTTTGCTCGTTCTCCCCGTGTGTGCGTGGGTTTCCTCCGGGCGCTCCAGTTTCCTTCCACAGTCCAAAGATGTACGGGTTAGGTGGATTGGCCGTGGTAAATTGCCCCCTTAGTGTATAAAAGATGTGCACGTTAGATGCGGTTAAGAAGTTACGGGGTAGGGCGGGGAATTTTCAGAGAATTGGTGCTTACTCGATGGGCCGAATGGCCTCCTTCTGCACCGTAGGGATTCTATGGTTCTTCTATGGTATTTAAATTTAACTCTGAACAAACAGATAGCCCAGTCTTTCAGACCAGTGAAAACAAGACAAGGGGACAGAGACAACTGTAGGTGCTGAACAAATAACAAGAAATAATAAACATCCGATAAGAACCTCAGGTTACATGATTGTTTCATTGCCATCGTGAAAGACGTTTGCTCACCGTACGCGTCCTGGGAGAGTGCTCTCACTGTTTTGGAGGTGATCTCCATTACTTTGGAAGGTCATTTCTACTGCCTTGCGTCTTTCTGTGACTCATCTCCACCTCCCATCTGTCGAACATCAGTGCAGCACCTGCCTGCTCCTCGCTCATCCAACTGCTCCACAGGACAGAGCGGATGAGTCCAGAGTCCCTGTTTGCTGAAGGTGACATCCGGGACACAGGCTACCTGAGGCAACCTTCAGTCTTGAAAGGCAACGCTGTGGCACCCGTGTTTTTGAAACTTTTCCCCCACTCTTAAAAAAAATGTCTTTTATTCCAACCATGTGTGAAAAACAACTACATATACAAAAAACACACTCCACAAACTCACAGTGTGTACAATTTCCCCCCCTTTTACACCCTCCACTCCCCACCCTCGTGATGAACAGTTCCTCAAACATTGTCACGAACAGCCCGCACCGTCTCTCAAAGCCCTCCGTCGACCCCCTCAACTCAAATTTAATCTTTTCCAACCGGAGAATATCCTACAAGCTCCCAGCCAGGCCGCCACCCCCGGCGGCATATCCCACCTCCAATTTAGCAAGATCCTTCGCCGGGTAATTCGGGAGACGAAGGCCACAACATCAGCCCCCTTTCCGTCCAGCAGCTCTGGTACTTCTGATATCCCAAAAATAGCCACCAGTGGGTCGGGCCTGACCGCCACCCCCATAATCTTAGATAGCGTCCCAAACACTCCACCCCAGTATCTCTCCAGCTTCTCACAGCCCCAGAACATGTGCACATGATTTTCTGGCCCCCACCCACAATTCTCGTATTCATCAGCCACTCCCTGGAAGAACCCACTCATCCTCGCCCGAGTCAGCCTCCCGTAACAGCCTCCCCGAACAGGCGCCGGAATGTGGCGACTAGGGGCTTTTCACAGTAACTTCATTTGAAGCCTACTTGTGACAATAAGTGATTTTCATTTCATTTTCATTTCATGTCATATGTATCCTGTGCACTACCTTGAACTGAATCAAGCTCATCCTCGCACAAGACGAGGTTGAATTCACCCCACGCATCGCCTCACACCACAGACCCCAGCCTATTTCCCTCCCAACTCCTCCTCCCATTTGGTCTTGATCCTCACCAGCTGCTCTCCCAACCACCCGTCGATATCCTCAATCCTACCCTCTCCCAACTCCTCCGGGAACAGCAGCTGCTCCGATAAGGTGTACTCCGGCAACCTGGGAAATGACCTCCACTCCTTTCTTGCAAAGTCCCTCACCTGCATATATCTAAATTCACTCCCCCTCAGCAACTCAACCCTCTCCCACAACTCAGCCAGACCTGCAATTGTCCCTTCCACAGAAACGTCCCTCGCCCTCACCAGTCCCGCCTCCCTCGACTTCCCATATATCCCATCACCTCCCCGGCTTAAACCTGTGGCTCCCGCACCGTGGTGCCAACATCAACATCTCCTCCAACTTAAAGTGTCTCTGCAGCTGATTCCGTGCCCTAAGCGTCGACTGTACCACTGGGCTCCCCGTATACTGTCCCAGAGCAAGTGGCAGCAGAACCGTCACCATGGCCCTCAGACTGAAACCCCTACGGGACTCCTCCTCCATCTTGACCCCCCCCCCCCCCCCCACCGCCGCCACCATCACCTCACCTTCTCCACACTCGCTGCCCAATAATAGTGCAGCAGGTTTGGAAACACCAATCCCCCCCTTTCTGACTCTGCCTCTGTAACAGAGCTCTCTTTACCCTCGGCACCTTCCCAGCCCAAATGAACTCAAAAATCACTGTCTCCAATTTCCAGAAAAAGGCCTCAGGGAGAAAGATCGGGAGGGTCTGGAAAACGAACAGGAACCTCGGCAGCACATTCAATTTTTACCACCTGCACCCTCCCTGCCAGTGTCAGGGGCAATGTATCCCATCCCTTAAAATCCCCCCTAATCTCCTGCACTAATGTTGTCAAATTCCACCTGTGCATCGTAGCCCATTCCCTGATCACCTGAATCCCCAAATACCTGAAGCTTTCCCTAGCTAATTTGAATGGCCACTCCTCCAAGTTGGCACCCGCCCCACTGCATTCACCAGAAACACCTCACTCTTCCAGACATTTAACTCACACCAACAGAAGGCCCCAAACCTCTCCAATATTCCCATAATCCTACTCTCCAGCGGGTCCAACACAAACAACAACAGGTCGTCCACATACAGCGAACCCGATGCTCTCTGCTTCCCCTCACAATTCCTCGCCACTCCACAGACCCCCTAAGGGCCCTCATCAAGGGTTTAATTACCAGCGTGAACAACAATGACGGCAGCAGACACTCCTGTCTCGTTCCCCTGACAGTCCAAAACTCGGTGAACTCGCCCCTTTTCCACACACACCAGTCACCGGGGCTACATACAATAGATGTGCCCACACCACAAACATTGGGCCAAACCCAAACCTACCCAAGATCTCAAATAAGTACCTCCACTCCACTTGATCAAAAGCCTTCTCTGCATCCATAGAGACAATGACCTCCGCCACCCACTCCATCGATGGAGTCACAACCACATTTACCAGCCTCCTGATGTTACTATAGAGCTGCCTGCCCTTTACAAAACCCGTTTGGTCCTCAGCAACCACCCCTGGCACACATCCCTCCATCCTCCCCGTCACTATCTAAGCCAATACTTTCACATCTGTGTTCTCCAGTAAAATGGGCTGAAACAAACCACACCGCAACGTATCCTTCCCCTTCTTCGGGATTGGTGTGATCGACTGTGACAGTGGGCGAAATTCTCCGGTATCGGCGCGATGTCCGCCGACCGGCGCCAAAAAACGGCGCAAATCAGTCTGGCATCGCGCCGCCCCAAAGGTGTGGAAGTCTCTGCATCTTGGGGGGCCCAGCTCTAACCTTGAGGGGCTAGGCCCGCGCCGGACTGATTTCCGCCCCGCCCCGCCCCGCCAGCTGGCGGAAGTGCCCCGCCAGTTGGCGCGGAAATGACATTGCCGGGCGGCGCATGCACGGGAGCGTTAGCGGCCGCTCACAGCATCCCCGCGCATGCGCAGTGGAGGGAGTCTCTTCCGCCTCCGCCATGGTGGAGACCGTGGCGAAGGCGGAAGGAAGAGTGCCCTCACGGCACAGGCCCGCCCGCGGATCGGTGGGCCCCGATCGCAGGCCAGGCCACCATGGGGGCCCCAGGACCCCGGAGCCCGCCCGCGTCACCCTGTCCCGCCAGTAAGGTAGGTGGTTTAATCCACGCCGGCGGGACAGGCATTCTAGCATCGGGACTTCGGCCCATTCGGGCCGGAGAATCGCAGGGGGGGGGGGGGGTCGCCAACCGGCGTGGCGCGATTCCCGCCCCCGCCGAATCTCCGGTGCCGGAGAATTCGGCAACCGGCGGGGGCGGGATTCACGCCAGCCCCTGGTGATTCTCCGACCCGGCGGGGGGTCGGAGAATCTCGCCCAGTGTCTCTGGGAGCTCTCCCTTCTCCTAAGCCTCGCTGAACATCCCTGACAAATGCAGTGCCAGCTCTGCAGCAAGCATGTTATAAAACTCCACTGGAAAGCCGTCCGGCCCTGGAGCCTTCCCCGACTTCATCCCCCTAATGCTGTCACTCACCTCCCTCAACCACAGCGGCTCCTCCAATGCCTGCCTCCTCTTTTCCTCCAACCTTGGAAACTCCAGAAACCATCCCATACCCCCTTCCTCTTCACCCAGTTTGGCCCTGTACAGCTTCTCATAGTACCCCCTTGTACTCCTCATTTATCCTCCCCTGCTCTGACACTACCTCCCCTTCTCTGTTTGCACCCTTAAAGTTTCCCTGGATGCATTTTTATCAACTGGCTGACCTTCGGTACCAATGCCGGCCGACCTTTGAGACTCACACCGGTCGACCTTCACAACCCACTATTTTCGCTTACCTTTAACATGATAGCTGAGCCTTCTTGGTCCTCCCGATCTCACTTGCTTTGTCACCCAATGTTATATTTCTGCTGACGACTTCAGCTGATTATTTAAGTTCTCACTGCAGTCTTTGAAAAAATATCAAGAGGTTTGTCCTCGAACTCGACACGCTTCATCTTCAAATGTCTTTGAGGGTTTGAAACTTTCATTTGTCCTGCCGTGGACTCGCCTGCGCAGCTCTCTCCAGCGGATTTAGTTGTGAGATCCTGGCCTGTTTGTGTCTCTGTCCCCTCTTCCTTCCAGCAAAATGATCCATCTTCAGTTCTTCACAGCCCTGTTGCTTGCTTGCTCACAGCTGGAAACTAGAGGAATCTCTCCTCCTTGATTTTGCGCCGAAAGCACGGACGTACAGAGTGCGTGACAGCAGTGGACAAGTCGGGCGTGTGACCTGCTCTCTGCCGCTACTTCTGGTGGGAAGACTGCATTGTTTGTATTTAAAAGCCGGTCACAACCGGGATTCTTAAAAGCCAGTCGTAGCTGATGGGCACTTCTCCCGCGATCGGGAATGACGTGACCGATTGTTCCAGGATGCTCCCGACATCCACCTGTGACCCACCTGCCGGCCATAACCCACAGTTTGAAAAACCCTGCTCTGCATCATAGTGTTTGATGCTGCATTAAACATCATCTGGAGTGACTCAAGAGTCCCTCTCTGATGTGGCCTTGGCTGGAGAGGGAGACAGTGGAAGGTGCAGGAGTTGCTGGCCTCTTTTTTTCACTGGACCAGCTGAGCTTTTTGTTTGTATGCGCCTCTTGCAATGCCTTTCTCCAGGGTCAGTCTCAGTTGTCCGTGCCAATGTCTGCCATCTTCAGGTCTAACATGTAGGTGTCCTTGTAATGGAGGCATGGATGCCCAGGGTGTCGTGACCCAGTGCCAATTCACCGTACAGACGGTCATTGTGTATATGGCTGTGACCCATCTGATGAATGAGGCTGAGGTATCACAAACATTGTTGGCTTAGCAATGAGAGTATGATGGCATTAGCATCATCCAGTACCTCAGACTTGTGAACCTATCCTGCCAAGAGATGTTGAGGGTTAATCAGAGATACTAAAGGTGAAAACTCTTCAACTTTTTCTCCTGCCCGACATAAACTGTCCAGGCCTCATTACTGTGGAGAAAAGTGGACTGATGCTGTAATTGGCTATGTTGGATTTGGCCTGATTTTTGTGTACAGGACACACCTGGTCAACGTTCCACATTACCTGGTAGATGCCAGTGCTGTCGCAGTACTGGAACAGCTTGGCTATGGCTGTGGCAAGTCCTGGAGCGCAGGTCTTCAGTACTATTGCCAGAATATTGTCAGGGCCCACAGCGTTTTCAGTCTCTAGTACCTTCAGCTGTTTCTTGATATCAATTGAATCGAATTGGCTGAAGGTTGGGGACCTCAGAAGGTGGGCACGATGGATGATCCACTCAGCACTTCTGGCTGGACATGCCTACGAATACTTCAGCCTTGTCTTTTCACTGATGTGCTGGGCTCTCCCCGGTGAGGATGGGGAGATTTGTGAGGCCCCATCTGTGGTGAGTTGTTTAATTGCCCACCACCATACACGGCTGGGTGTGACTCTAATAAGGTAATCATACGGGCATGTACTAAGTAGCTACGGCAATGTGAAAGGTAACCAGAGAATAATACTTCAAATTAAACTCAAAGCAAATTGGGGATTGTTGTCAACCAATGATCCTTGGTAGAGAGAGAGACAAAGTGTGATTAACAGTTCAAACAATCTCCTGGAGTAATGGAGACTAAAGCGCTGAAATTATTTAAGAAACAATTAGATTCAGCAATGTAGGGAGAACTTGGAGTGTTCTCTGCATGGATGCATTAAGATGGGCCAGATGGTCTTCCACATTTGTAATTCTCTTAACCTTTCACTTCCCTTCCTCTATTCTCTATGGTTACATACATTTCCTCTATCTACTCTCTTTTTCCTTTCCTTTCCACTTTCTCCTTGTCTTGTTCTATCCTTCCTTTCCTCTCGCTCTGTCTTCCTCGTCTCCCTTCATTCTCTCCCTGGGGCTAGTTTGGACCTTGGACATAAAGCAGTCGATGGTGAATCAGCAGCTCGTTTGACATCCTCCTCGCTGGCTTCGCTGAAACAAGAATAGGAAGAGGTGTAAAACGGGCCGCCTCGCTCACTGTCAACCACCGTACGCTATCATCCAAAGTCAGAATGAGCATGTTTCACTTTATCCAGCTGTCTGTCAGTAGTCCCTGTCCCATTGCAATGTCCTGTCTCTAATCAGTCTTGTGCAGCTGCAACATGACAGAGAGGACAGTGAGGATTAGTTTCACAGAGAGTGTAACTGATCAAAACTGGGTATCAACAGGACACATCCTTCCGAATTTCGGGGAACATGCAGCCACTTGGTGCAGAGATCCCCAAACACAGGGTGCAATTGGAGATGTGGGGGAGTCTTTACCTAGTGGGAGAGTCTCGTACAAGGGGACATAGCTACAAGATAAATAATAATAATAATTTGTATTGTCGAAAGTAGGCTTTCATTAACACTGCAATGAAGTTACTATGAAAATCCCCTCGTCGCCACACTTCAGGGCCTGTTTGGATACACCAAGGGTGAAGTCAGAATGTCCAATTCACCTAACGAGCACGTCTTTCGGGACTTTTGGAAGGAAACCGGAGCGCCCGGAGGAAACCCACGCAGACACGGTGAGAACGTGCAGACTCCGCACCGACAGTGACCCAAGCCGGGAATCGAACCTGGGACCCTGCCGCTGTGAAGCAACTGTGCTAACCACTGTGCTGACGTGCCGCCCCAAAAAAGGGACGGTAATTTAAAACTGAGATGCGTGTAGAAATTTCTTCTCGTAAAGGCTGGTGAATCTCTGGAATTCTTGCCCCGGAGGCTGGTGGAGGCTGGATCATTAGAAGTATTTAAAGTGGAGGTGGATAAATGTTTGATAGGTCGAGGATTAGAGGGCAATGGGGAAATGGCACAGTAAAGGAGTTGAGGCCGGCATCGGCCAGCCATGATCGTATTGAATGGCCGGGCCTCTTGAAGGGCCTGGTGGCCTATTCCTGCTTCTAATTGTTGTGTCTTGTGTGATGTCAGTACAGTCTGTCACTCAGGAGGCAAGGCAGTGTTTATCTGTGTTCTTACTTCTCCTGCCCTCCTCTCCCGATGAATGCTGAGACTTGCTTGGGTTACGCAAACACTGACCACCTGATGCCACCTCACACCAACAGGGATGTCAGGTGGACTATTTGGCTAAGAGGGGCACGCTCTTTCATGCTGCTCCCCTTAGCTCAATGGATCAGACGGTGGAATTCTGCCACCCTGGATCACGAGGATTCCAGGACTGATTGTCAAACACTGCCAAGGGGGCAGTAACAGAAACCTGCATTTAGATAGCGCCTTTAACATAGCAAAGCATTCCAAGTACTTCACAGGAGCATCATCAGACGAACAATTTTACATAGAGCCACTTTAATAGGTATCAGGCCAGGTGACCCAAAAGCTGCCTCAAAGAGTAGTGTTGAGAACTGCAATTAAATGTATTCCTGAAGATTTCATCATGTGGCTTTCTCCCTCGCTCTAGCCGTTAGTCGGCAAACACATCCATCCTTGCGATGCACCGCCTTCCGATGCCTGACGTAGAGAGAAATGTTCACAGAAACTGACCAAAAAAAAAAGCAATTTCGTTAATGCCCCGTTGATTTTTCTCCAAGGTTTCGTACAGCAGTGTACTGGAGATAGATCTCCAATTTCTGGAGGCTCCAGACCAGCCCTGGAAGTTTGGCAACCCCATCAAAGAGGTAGATTTTAAGGAGTCTCTTAAAGGGGGAGTGGGATAAGGGGAGAGGGAGTTACAAAGCTTGGGGCTCCAGCAGCTGAAGGCATGGCCTTTTTTGTTTGCAAAGAATATACTTTATTCACAAAAATCTGAAGAACAAACTAACCCGCAAGGGTCTTATGGAGTAGGAACAATTAACTTCCCTGTGCATCTTACAGAATACAAGCTCCCCCATTAAAGGGGCAGGGGACATCTAAACAATGTGTAGTTGTATGGTCTATAAAGCCGGCCAGTTTGCCACCATCAAGGTAGACCCAGTAAGGATCTATCATGTGTTGTGTATAATAGTTATTGTAAATAAACTAAGTTTCTTTGAACTACTCAGTGTGGTCTCCTTTGTGGCCTTATAAAACAAACATTGCAAAACGACCATCATAGAAAGTGCAATAATATTCAGGTTCTCTATATAGATCATTTTGCACTCTGAGGTGCTTCAATACAGTCAAAAGAACATTACAAACATTTCAAATGGTCATTTCAAATGGTCATTACAAATGGTGCAAAGATACTTAAGTTTTTTTGACATAGATCAGGTTGCACTCTAAGGTGCTTCAGTACAATTGTGAACTATGTAACATTCACGATATACATTTAATGTGAGTCACACAGCACAAGGGAGTTCTATGCAACTTCCCTCCCCTCAATTCAGTATGGTTGAAGGGTCTTAGACAGCATTTTTTTCCCCCATTGTGCCTCTGCAAGGACTACTCCAAACTTTAGTGCATCCCTCAGCACATAGTCCTGGGATTTGGAATGTGCCAATCTGCAAACCTCAGTCGGGGACAACTCTTTGCATTGGAAGACCAACAGGTTCCGGGCAGAACAAAGAGTGTCTTTCACTGAGTTGACAATCTCAGTTTGCTTCTCTGGGGACAGCCCATTGAGCACAGAGTCCTGTGTCACAGAGCTGCTCCAGATGAACCTCTACAAAAACCACATCTCTCTCCAGACCTTCTTTGCAAAGGCACATTTCACAAGGAGGTGGATAACGGGGCCCCCACCACAGCCACTTTGAAGGCAACATGAGGATGGGGTGAGACTCTGGGCATGGAGGAAGGATCTGACGGGGTGGACTTTTCTCACCGCCAGCAAAGCTCCATCCGTCTTGGTGCTTGATTGTAAGTTCTATTGATGAGGCATTCTGCTAAATGTTTCTGAAAGTCTGCTCTGGGAACCCTCCAACAGGATCCACCATCTCCTTTTCCCGTCGGGCCTCCAGGACATGTATGTCCAGACCATTGCCTAATGGACTTGTGGTCAAAGGGGTTTCTCTGCCTCTCCTCTATCTGCAAGCTTGTACATTGCATCACTGCGAACATACTCCATTTTTGACCTCCGGAGAAGTGGAAAATGGCGCAGGTAATCGGCACAGAGCAGGAGTGATCCGGACCTGTGCCACATTCAGCAATGCCGAGAGTGCCTCACACCTGATGACCAGGATCAAGGCATGGGTTCATAGAATCATAGAATTTACAGTGCAGAAGTAGGCCATTCGGCCCCTCAGTCTGCATCGGCCCTTGGAAAGAGCACCCCACTTAAGCCCACAGCTCCACATATCCCCGTAACCCCACCCAATCCTTTTGGACACTAAGGGCCAATCCACTGAACCTGCACATCTTTGGACTGTGGGAGGAAAGAACCCTGAGGGAACCCATGCAGACACGGGGAGAATGTGCAGACTCCACACAGACAGTGATCTAAGCCGGGAATCGAATCTGGGACCCTGGAGCTGTTGAGTGACTGTGCTAATCACTGTGCTACCGTGCTGCCCTTGGTGGAGCAATGAAAATTAGAGATGCCAAGAAGCTGGATTGGCAGCAGTGATGGTACAATTGTTATCAGCAGATTTATGAAATGAAAATCACTTATTGTCACAAGTAGGCTTCAAATGAAGTTATTGTGAAAAGCCCCTAGTCACCACATTCTGGCACCTGTTCGGGGAGACTGTTACGGGAATTGAACTGTGCTGCTGGCTTGCCTTGGTCTGCTTTCAAAGCCAGCGATTTAGCCCAGTGTGCTAAATAGCCATGTCTTCAGCAATGACACACAGAGCAATGATGAACAAAGCCATTGGTGCATTCAATGAAATGGCCAAAGTTGCTCAGAGGGATTACAGATCAGCCCAGTTTTAGCCAGCTGTTACATTAAAACAGGGATTGCCCATCAGAAAGTACTTCATTGGCCGTTAAGTGCAATGAAGTTAAGTGCGGTGTAAACATAAGTCAGTCAGTCCTTACTTTCCCCCTGCTAAAACCGCACCTTGAGCACTGTGTCCAACACGGAATGGCCACGAATGTGCAATACATCCAAGCCTTGTAGGCAGCATGGAAAATGAACCAGGAGTCTGATCCCACTTGCATCAATGGTCAGAATGTAGGGTCTGGAGAGACACTCGCTCCTCTGCCCTGATTTTTTTTTTGGGGGGGGGGGGCGCATTGGAGACTTATGGATATGGAGGTTTATGAGACGGGGGAAGCGTAAAATGCTGGATCTGAATTTAAATTATATTGAATATGGAGGACATTGGTTCAAACACATGAAAGGTAAACTTAAGCCCCATTTCAACAAGAACAGCACCAATTTATATTTATACAGCACCTAATATAACATTCCAGGGCACTTCATTGACTTTATAAGCAGATTGCGATTAAGATAGATGGTCAGATTAAGGTTCATAGCCAAACGTTTGGCCAAAGAGTTAGATTTGCAGGAATGTCTTAAAGATGGAGAGTGACGTACCGAGGCCGAGGGTTTAGGGTGGATATTCCAGAGCTTAAAGCTTCAACAGCTGAAAGCAGAGCCACTATTGGTGGAACAATTAAGATCAGGGATTCTCAATAAGGCGGGATTGGAAGAGCACAGGTATCTCGAAACGTTGTGGGGCCGGAGGAAGTGATTAAGGTGGGGAAGGGTAAGGCCACAGAATGATTTGAAGCAAGGATGAGAATGTTAAAATGAAGCGATTACATAAGGGAAATCTAGTGAAGAAGTGATTTGAAGTGGGTGAAGACAAGGGCAGCAGAGCTGCGACTGATCTCAGGTTTACATCGGGAAGAAGGTGTGACTTGGAACACTTCAAGTCTAGTAAGCATATGGAATTAACTTTCAGATAAAGTATTGGACGCGTCATTTAAGGCATGATTGGACACAGGGAATAAAAGGCAATGGGGGGAAATATAGGGGGCGGGATTCTCTGGTCTCTGACGCTGAAATCGCATTTGCCAATCGGCCGGAGAATCCATGTTGCTGCCGAAATCAGGGGAGCCGCCGCTTTCACGGTGATCCGCCCTCTGCAAAACGGCGTACTCTAGGAGTACGCCACACGCCATCGGGACGGCCTCAGTATGTCAACTGAGGACCTCCCCCGACGCTCCGCACCCAATGGGCCGAGTTCCTGTTTATTTTCGGGAACTCGGCGTGGTGGCTGCGGACTAAGCAACAGTGAGGGGGGGTCGATTTGCAGGCAGGGGGGGCTTTAGCGGCGGTTGGGGGCATTGGTAGGGGGTCGTCCAGGGGTGGCAAGCCTGGCCAAAGTGGATCACATGTTGCACGGCAGGGCTGATGCAGGTTACCGCATTCGTGGCCATGGACCCAGCAAATCTCCGGCTGTATCCGCAACTGGAACCGGGTGCTCTATGCTGCGTGCCTGCTAGCCCCCCACCAGACGGTGATGAATTGTCATTATAATCGAGGTGCTCTGGCTACTCCATACTCTTTTAAGTGTATTCACAACTACATGACCCGTGGGGCTACACGGTAGCACAGTGGTTAGCACAGTTGCTTGACTGCTCCAGGGTCCCAGATTGGATTCCCAGCTTGGATCACTGTCTGTGCGGCGTCTGTACGTTCTCCCCGTGTCTACGTGGGTTTCCTCCGGGTGCTCTGGTTTCCTCCCACAGTCCAAAAATGTGCAGGTTTGGTGGATTGGACATTCTGAATTGCCTTTAGTGTCCTAAAAGGTTCGGTTACTGGGTTACTGGGATGGGGTGGAGGCGTGGGATGCTCTTTCCAAGGGCCGGTGCAGACTCGATGGGCCGAATGCCCTCCTTCTGCACAGTAAATTCTATGTCTATGTTTATGTCTACGTCTTGCCCGAATTTACTTGGTAAGCCTTGCATCTTCCGTGGTGAGTGACCCAAGATAGCGGAATCTTTGCAAATCGAACTCCATTAATCAGAATCTTGCAGGACCCCCTCACCTTTGTCTTATTGACATTGATCAGGAGTCTAGTTCTGCTTAACCTGATCAAGACGATCCATCAACTCCAGCAGCTCCTAGGCTGGATTAATGAGCAGGATAATGTCGTCAGCATATTGAAGGCTCAACGCACGTATCCCTTGCATTATTTATAATTATTGTGACCTCGGACTGGATTCTCCGGGCCCCCAGCCCCCTGTTTTTCAGCGACATGCCATTCACTGGCAGCGTGATGCTCTCCTCCTGCTGCTTGTCACTGGGATTTCCCACTGAAGCCACCCCACGCTGCTGGGAAACCCGATGGGCGGGGGTGACGGCCGACGGGAACTGAGAATCCCAATTGCCAAAGAATTCTGGCCTTATATTCAGACAAAGACAGCGTTAAATGGGGGGGGGGGGGGGGGGGGGGTTGAATTGTAATGTAATCAATGCAGCAGCCCAATATGGACACAGCAAGCTGCCACAACCAGCAATGTGATAGTGAGCATAATCTATTTTCATGCTGTTGGTTTCTGGATAAATATGGCCCAAGACACCCGGGGTGACTCCCGTGCTCTTCTCTGAATCTTTAACATCAACCCCCAAGAGGACTAATGGTGCCTCGCTTTAACGTCTCATCCCAAAAGTCACACCTCTGAGACTAAACCACTCCCTCAGTACTGCACTGGACATTCAGCCTTGAACTTTGTGTCCAAGCTTTGGAGTGAGAGGAGTGTCACGGTAGCACAGTGATTAGCACTGCTGCCTCACAGAGCCAGGGATCCGGGTTTGATTCCGACCTCAGGTCACTGTCTGTGTGGGAGTTACACATTCTCCCCGTGTCTGCGTGGGTCTCCTCCAGATGCTCCGGTTTCCTGCCACAGTCCAAAGATGTGCAGGTTACATGGATTGGCTAGTGTATGGTGTGAGAGCTGGATGAAGCTCGAACAGGAGCATTTGGAATGAAAGGACTCAGATGGAGATTGCATGTACCATAGATTGCCCAGCAGACAAGTGAATGGGCACGTGAGAAAGCTGGTGTTAACAGGAACTTGCCTGAGGCAGTGATATTAAGGAAGCTCACATAATTTGGACATGTGATGAGAACAGCTGGTGAGTGTTTGGAAAAAGTGATAATGCAAGGCAGAAAGATTTGGAAACGGTACACAAGGAAAACCCAAGATGGCACGGATGGTTGATATCAGAATGTTGACTGGCCTCTCTCTGGAACAGGCAGTAAGAGACAGCAGAGAATAGAATCAATGGAGAAAGATGGTCCGTAGTGCGGCCAACCCTCGGAACGAGGGTGGACAAAAGGGGAGACAGAGATTTAGAGTTTTCGCTATGAGAGATTGGATAGACTGGGATTGTTTACCTTGGCGCAGAGGAGACTGACGGGGGACATGATTGAGTGTATAAAATTATGAGGAACATGGATAGAGTGGACAGGAAGAAACTTTTCCCCTTCATAGAGGGATCAATAACTAGGAGGCATAGATTTAAGGTAAGGGGCAGCAGGTTTAGAGGGGATGTGAGGGGAAACTTTTTCTCCCAGAGGATGGTGGGAGTTTGGAATTCGCTTCCTGAAAGGGTGGGGGAGGCAAAGACCCACAAAACATTTAAGAAGCATTTAGATATGCACTCGCGATGCCAAGGCAAACAAGGCTATGGGTTAAGTGCTGGAAAACGGGATTAGAATATTTAGGTGGTTGTTTTTGACCAGAGCAGATAGAATGGGCTGAAGGGCCTTTTCTGTGCTGTCGACCTCGATGACTCTAGTTCAGACACACTTTGGAAGGATGAGAAGGCTTTGGAAAGGGTGTTAGATTGTTGAAGCTAGGACTGTTCTCCTTGGGGATGAGAAGGCTAAAATGAAATGTGTTCAGAGGGCAGCATGGCGGGGCAGTGGGTTAGCACTGCTGCCTCACGGCGCCGAGGTCCTAGGTTCGATCCCGGCTCTGGGTCACTGTCCATGTGGAGTTTGCACATTCTCCCCGTGTCTGCATGGGTTTCGCCCCCACAACCCAAAAGATGTGCAGGCTAGGTGGATTGACCACGCTAAATTGCCCCTTAATTGGAAAAAATGAATCGGGTACTCTAAACTTAAAAAATAAATAAATAATTAAATGTGTTCAAGCAGTTCAATTGCACAAGGGGTCTGGACACCGGAGATAAAGGGAAACTGTTCCCATTAATGGAAGGCTTGAGAACCAAAGAACAAGATGATTGGCAGAAAAAACAAAGATGACAAGAGACAAAACTTTTACTTATGGGGTGAAAACCCTAAGACCATAAGACGCAGGAGCATGAATCCCAGGTCCCGGTTGAGGCCGCACTCATGTATGCGGAACTTGGCTATAAGTTTCTGCTCGGCGATTCTGCGTTGTCGCGCGACCTGAAGGCCGCCTTGGAGAACGCTTATCCGAAGATCAGAGGCTGAATGCCCTTGACTGCTGAAGTGTTCCGCGACTGGAAGGGAACATTCCTGCCTGGTGATTGTCGCGCGATGTCCGTTCATTCGTTGTCGCAGCGTCTGCATGGTCTCGCCAATGTACCACGCTTCGGGTCATCCTTGGAGACCTGGGATTCATGTTGCATTACGTTCATCCCCCACCATCTGGCCTGCAAAATCCTACCAACTGTCCTGGCTTGACACAATTCACACCTCTTTAACCTGGGGTTACCCCATCTCTGGATCTGTAAAGACTTAATTACCTGCAAATGCTCACATTCTGAGCATTGTCTGGCATCTTTGAATTTGTCTATATATATGATTCTGGAACATACCTCTTCATTCACCTGAGGAAGGAGCAGCGCTCCGAAAGCTAGTGTTTGAAACAAACCTGTTGGACTTTAACCTGGTGTTATAAGACTTCTTTCTGTGCTGTGGGGGAGTGGGACTGAGTGAACTGCCTAGGCAGAGAGCTAGCATGGGCTCAAGAGGGGCTGAATGGATACATTCTCTGATCATTCTACGATGCTATGGACGATGAATGTGTTTTGGGGCCCTCCCCAAGACCTACTGTTCAGTAGCTCACGGGAAGAGGTTCAGAGACCTCTAAGGTTGGACAGTACCCGTTCAATGGCAACAGCTAACTGTGCACACATTCAGAAGGTATAGACTCCCTACTTTGCTTCTTGGAGTGTCTTGATCCAGTCTGTCCCACGTCTCCTGTCAAAAAAGGCGTTAGAGAAATTTTAAACAACATAAAGCAAAACAGCCAAACAGCATGTCGAGCGAGGGGAAACGAGCTGTGCCCGGAACCATTCTGAGAACAGGCCTCGGGGAGATGAGTCACCGCCTCTCCAGGAATTACAACCACACGTTTATCTTTCTGAGCACCTTATCTGACAAGCTGGACATGCACACAAATAAATATACACACACAAACACACATATATGATCCAGAGGGAACACTTGGTAAAAGGTGACAGAGTTAAGCTGCTCCTCAGCGGGAAAGATGTGAAGTGTGTGTGTGTGTTTTCTTAAGGCGTTTGTTTTATTGTTAATCCAGGAATCGGCTGCGGTTCCGGACAGCGGGAGAGTCCCAGTGGCTCCCTTGGGGTCACTGCTCAATATAACCGGAGGAAGAAGAGCAACTTCCACATTCCTGGATTCTTCAGGCGCTCGGAGGAATTTGGCTGTCAGCGTGTGTGTGGCAGAACCGTGGATTGAAAATCTGTTCCCAAACCCACGCTCCCCGTCAGCGCCCCATCAGCCCCCAACGACCTCAATTTGTCCCTGTTGGCTTGAAGCTGGTGGGCTTCGGGATGGAGAGGCGTCCGTTCTGTTCGGGAGGGGGCAGCAGTTTGGCGCTGTGCTGTGGGGTTGTCCTGCTGGGCACCTGGAGCCTGGCTGACATGGTAAGATAAGATGCGTCCCTTTAACAGCTGTCTCTCCCAGCCATGGAGCGGTAGCACACACATACACACTGGCAGTGAGGTCCACAGGGAATACCACCTGGAGTGTGAGACATATAGGGAATGATGGATACTGGGAGTGAGGAAGGTTGGGAGTAGCATCCGGGAGGGAATTAGGTACTGAGTAACATCTGGGGATGAATTCCAAAGGATTTAACAAATTGAAAATGAGCCACGTGGGGAAAAACATACTAAAAGTGATTTATACACAGAATGACCTCTCGAATTATATAGGAGAGAACACCCAGGGGTGGGCTATCTCAGGATTAATACCTGGGAGTAAGTTAAATAGAGAATAGGACATGCTGAGGGTGAGTTAGATAGAAAATAGCACAACGGTAGTGAGTCCTATACACTGAAATTGAGTTATTTGCGGAGTAAGGTCGATTGGGAGTGAATTGCAGGGGCATAATACGAACTGGGAGTGAGTAATATAGAGAATAACAGAGACTAAGTGTGAGGTATACCAGGAATAGCACTTAGGGCGGCACGCTGGCACAGTGGTTAGCACTGCTGCCTCACAGCGCCAGGGATCCGGGTTCAGTTCTGGTCTCAGGTGACTGTCCGTGTGGAGTTTGCACGCTCTCCCCGTGTCCGCGTGGGTTTCCTCCGGGTGCTCCGGTTTCCTCCCACAGTTCAAAGATGTGCAGGGTAAGAGAATTGGCCATGATAAATTGCCCTTAGTGTCCAAAAGGTTAGTTGGGGTTACTGGGTTGTGGGGATAGGGTGGGAACATGGGGGCTCTTTCAGAGGATAGGTGCAGACTCTATGGGCTGAATGGTCTCCTTCTGCACTGTAGGGATCTGTGAGCCTGTAATGCTTCTAACTGGGAGTAAACTATAGAGAATGACAGGTACTGGGAATGAGTTAAGTGCGGAATGACACACACAAAATTGTAAATCACAAATAATCTCATGTTGCTAATGTTATGTAGAGAATAATACATGCTCTATGAAGAATAAATATATGCAGGTAATGGTATGTAGAGAACATCACATACTGGGAATTTTAAATTAAGAGTAACTGGGCGGGGTTTAGTGCTCAGTCAACATCACTATCAGATAGGCGATTTTTAGACTGGTACTTCATGGCCAAAGCTCATGCCAATTTTCAATGCCTGGGTTAACAGAGTTGGCACATGGGCAAAGTTTGGAGAGTAGCAGTACCTTCAGGATCGTATCACAGGAGACTCATTGGTTGTGTCTCTGAGTCAGATGGTCATGAGTGTAAATCTCTCTCCAGACTCCTGATGGTAAAATCGAGGCTCACTCTTCAATGTGAACAAGTGTGAGATTATCCATTTATCCATTTTGGAGCAGGGTACTTTCTAAATGGAAAGAGGTTAGGTACAGTGGATGTCCAAAGAGACTTGGGGGTTCAGGTGCATAGATCCTTAAAATGCCAGGAACATGTGCAGAAAATAATCATAAAGGCTAATATTGCTGGCCTTTATATCAAGGGAATGGGGTATAAATATACAGCAATTATGAGGTAGCTATAGAAAACACTGATTAGACCCCAATTGGAATACTGTGAGCAGTTCTGGGCACCAAACCTGAGGAAGGATATATTGGCCTTGGAGGGAGTACAATGTAGGTTTACAAAATATGATACCTGAACTATAGGGGTTAAGTTATGAGGCGCGAAGGCAGCACAGTAGCCTAGTGGTTAGCAGAGCTGCCTCACAGCGCTGAGGTCCCAGGTTCGATCCCGACTCTGGGTCACTGTCCGTGTGGAGTTTGCACATTCTCCCCGTGTCTGCATGGGTTTCGCCCCACAACCCAAAATTGTGCAGTGTAGGTGGATTGGCCATGCTAAATTGCCCCTTAATTGGAAAAAATAATTGGGTAATCTAAATTTATTTTAAAAAAGTTATGAGAGATTACACAAATTAGACCTGTTTTTGCTGGAATTTGGTTACGGGGTGATCTGATCAAAGTATTCAAGGTATTGACAGGGAAAAATAAAGATCAAACACTGGTTGGAGATTCTAAAACTCAGGGGCATAGTCTGAAAATTAGGACCAGACTGTTCTGGAGAGATGTTAGGAAGCACTTCTTCAAGCAAAGGGTGGTAGAGGTTCGGAACTCTCTCCACAGACAGTGTTTGAAGCTCGAACAGTTGTTAATTTTAAAACTGAGATTTTTGTTTTGTTTTAATAATTTTTTCTTTATAAATTTAGAGTACCCAATTCATTATTTTTCCAATTAAGGGCCAATCCATCTACCATTGCCTCACAGCGCCATGGTTCCAGGTTCGATTCCTTGCTTGGGTCACTGTTTGTGTGGAGCCTGTAACTTTTCCCTGTGTCTGTGTGGGTTTCCTCTGGGTGCTCCGGTTTCCTCCCACAAGTCCCGAATGACGTGCTTGTTAGGTGAATTGGCCATTCTGAATTCTCCCTCTGTGTACCTGAACAGGCGCCGGAATGTGGCGACTAGGGGCTTTTCACAGTAACTTCACTGCAGCCTACATGTGACACTAATAAAGATTCTTATTATCATTACCCTGCACATCTTTGGGTTGTGGGGGTGAGACCCACGCAAACACGGGAAGGATGTGCAAACTCCACACGGACAGTGATCTGGGGCGGGGATTGAACCCGGGTCCCCGGCGCCGTGAGGCAGCAGTGCTAACCACTGCACCCCCGTGCCACCTCAGATAGATTTTTGTTGAGCAAAGATATTAAAGGATATGAGCCACAGATCAGCCATGATCTCAATAAATGGCGGGACAGGCTTGATGGCTAAATCGCCTACTCCTTTTGCTGTGTTCCATTGCTCCAGTGCTGCTCTGAGCGGCCATGGGACAGGCAAAGTGCCATCATCTTTCCAACCTTAAACTGAGGTCTTGTCTGTCCTTTCAGCGAGACCTCACCATAGCTCAAAAAGCCACTATTCCAGAGAAGAGCCAGGGTGGCCTCCCGAATGTCCCGACTATCATTTAATAAAATAAATCCCTCAAGCAAGATTACTTAAAAAGAAAGTTATTGGTCATTCATTAATTGTTGTTTGTGGGATTTTGCTGTGTGCACAGATACCATTACGTTTCCTACATTGGGACAGCGACTTCACTTCTATAAGTATACATTAGCTATAAAGTGCTTTGCCATGCCTGAGGTTGTGAAAGGTACTACACAAATGCAAGTCCAATTCCTTTCTGGCAAGGCAGGGAAACAAAAACAAACTTGCTGAGGAAATGACAACGGAATTGTCTTTATTCACAGGCGGTGTGTCCTCCGGAGTGTCGGTGTCCAAATTTCCTGCCCTGCTCTCCAGGCGTACCTCTGGTTTTGGATAACTGCGGTTGCTGCAGGGTTTGTGCCCGGCAGTTCAACCAGGACTGTGGCACGCTGCGGCCCTGCGACCATGCACGTGGGCTCCGCTGCCAGGTCGAGGCAAAACTGAATGCCACCACTGGAATCTGCAGAGGTGAGGTGGTGAAATGGTGTCCAGGGCTTAGATGCACCCTCCACTGGGGTATTGAGGGCATTTACACATCACACTGTCAGGCATCCAGGGTATTTACACAGCACACTATAAGTATTGAGAGTATTTACACATCACACCAGCAAGTATCGAGGGTCTTTATACATTACAATACCAGGTATTGAGGACATTTACAAATCACATCAATGGTTTTTAATATAGCCACATCTGATTTTCCAATTGGACTACCAGATAGATCCTTTAAGAGGTAGTCAATTTGATGTTGTCCATTTTATACACTCGCCTACTGTTAAGATGACTACTTTGGACACCTGCTCACACTAACCATTTAGCTGACATACTGCAAGAAGTAGATTGTGTGACTTTGACCCATGCAGTTTTCTACCTCTTACAGCCAGCACCCCAGGGCGGCCTTGTCTCATGAATGGGAGAGTCTACCAGCATGGCGAGATCTTCAAGCTGACCTGTCGGCTTCAGTGCACCTGTAAGGACGGCAAAGCTGACTGCTCCCCCCTCTGCCCCTCGCACATCTCCCTTCCGCCTGCCTTCTGCACAGACGCTCAGCTGGTCAAGTTGCCTGGCACCTGCTGCGAGAGGTGGAAGTGCACATCCACCTACTCCAAGGACGGCAAGGCATTGAGAATGGGCAAGTGGAAGGAGATGGTCAAGGCCGCTGGTAAGGTGACCAAACAGCTGAACACACTCCACAGCAAGTCAGGTAGGGGCAAATGAGCAGGAGGAAAGTCCTCGATGTTATTTAACTCAATACACACTCCCTCCCCCCCATACATCTTAATTTCTCCAGCGCAGCAATACCATCGTCAACCCTGAGGGTCACATGTCGCCAGCACTCTGAGATGAATTGCAAAAAGAAGTTTAGTGTCATACAGTGCAGATGGTGTCCACTCAGCCCTTCATCCCTGTGCTAGCTTTGTGAAAGAACAATCTGTTTAGTCCTACTCTCTGCACTCTTTCCCCATAGCTCTGCACATCATTCCTGTCCGAGTATATGCCCACTTTCCTTTTGCATTGAACCATCACTAAAATTAAGAATTCTATTCAAAATCATAAGTTAAACCCTATCCATTCAATGCCCCACTCCCACTCACCCCCCTCCCCAATGTCATTTGCAGAACAGGTGGGTTAGCATCAAATTCCATTGTACGTCCAGACTGATCTCAGTCTCTCATAGTCAATAAAGCATAAGTAGGATATAAATGGACATTTGGTCTGAACTCACAAAGCGTGTTTGATCAGATTTACTTCCTAAATGTTTACACAGGCACTTTCAATGTTGACATGAGAATGAGATGAAGACGGGCAACCCAGTGACCTAAGGTTAGCACTGCCGACTCACAGCTCCAGGGACCCGGGTTCAATACCAGCTTTGGGTCACTGTCCGTGTGGATTTTGCACGTTCTCCCTGTATCTGCGTGGGTTTCCTCCGGGTGCTCCAGTTTCCTCCCACAGTCCAAAGATGTGCATGTTAGGTGGATTGGACTTGCTAAACTGACCCTTAGTGTCCAAAAGGTTAGATGGGGTTACTGGGTTACGGGGATAAGATGGGGCCGTGGACCTAGGTAGGGTGCTCTTTCAGAGTGTCGGCGCAGACTCGATGGGCCGAATGGTCTTCTTCTGCACTGTAGTGATTCTAAGATACTGAGACATTCAGCAGTTTGAGTGTGTGGCTGTATGTCTAATTACGTGTGTGTGCAGCTATACGTGTGTTTGCAATACCCGAAAGAGTGTGAGGTTGTCTGAAAGAGTATGAGGTTGTACCAGTGTGTGTTTATGTATACACGTGTGTAGGAGAGGGAGTCTCTGGTCATAAATGTGTGACATCTTGAGTTTGTAACAGTGTGCAAATTGGTGCTTGTGTGTGTGCGTGTATGTGTGTGTGGTGTGTTTGAAAATATCCAGTCGCACATGTGTTTGTATAAAGGGAAAATGTGTAGTTGTAGGTATATGGATGTCAGTTTTGTGAACATGGTATGAGTGTATGTATTTGTGTGTGTACTTGTGTCCAAATGAGTGTGTGCGTATGTGTGTGTATGTATTGTACATATATTTAACTATTTTTGATGGACATTTCCTGTCTGCTCCAGAGCCAAGAAGTTTCAAGCAACAAGATACCAGCCTTTCCGACTGCCTGATTCAAAACACAATGTGGACAACTTGTTCACAGACCTGTGGCATGGGCATTTCCACCAGACTGAGCACCAACAACACCTGGTGTCAACCAAAACATGAGACCAGACTGTGCCAGATGCGACCCTGTGACATGCTCAACGGTGCCCATCTCATTGTGAGTCTTAGCAGAAGGGAGTGGGAATTACCACTTACAGATGCAGTTGAACCGAACCGATCATTTTGACAGCCTGCACTCTACATTAAAATGTTGAAGATCACTATATCAGCTGTACCATAATGATGGCCTAGACCAGCACGACACCCTGACCATAATCTATGGTTCTAGATCAATATGGAAACCTGTACTATAACATATGGTGTTACAATCCCAGTTAATGGTTTAACTCGATGGGAAGATCCTAGTTTGGAACCCTTACATTTAAAAAAATGTAACTTTTACTTTTATTTAGAAAACATGGATAATCAGAGTCACATGGCTACCAATTAGCTTTCAACAAAAAAAAGCTTGAGTATAATACAATACTCATTTACTGCCCCTTATCTTCACAAACGCCCAGATTTCAAGGATAACACACATTACACAATATATCTTTTGCTTTATTGCTCTAAAGGTTGCCATGGTTGGTAAGTAACATTTCATTCTTTTAGCACAGTGGGCTAAACAGCTGGCTTGTAATGCAGAACAATGCCAGCAGCGCGGGTTCAATTCCCGTACCGGCCTTCCCGAACAGGCGCCGGAATGTGGCGACGAGGGGCTTTTCACAGTCACTTAGTTGAAGCCTACTTGTGACAATAAGTGATTATTATTATCTTATCAAACACACAGTGTTAAACTCAACAACCTAACTGTGGTCAGACAACATCCCAATCTGAAACCAAGTGTCAGATGCCACTTGATTGCTTGTGGAGTTCCCCTCAAATCCCCCCAGATAATTGTCACATGAGTGTTTCCAAACTCCACTCTCAAAAAGACGCAGTTTAAAACTTCTTTCAAACAATGGTTTCCATCAGCTGCTTTCACCAAGGATCCACCTCCAGGGTTTTCCAACTCTCTTTTCAGTATTCTTTTGTCCTAAATGCTTTTCAGTTATTTGGACAAACTCTGAGAAATCCAGTCACTAATTGTTTCATAGTTGCTTAAACTATAATTTCACTGGCTGTAGTAAAATATCACAAACCTTAGGATCACTTTAGATATCTTTGTCTTCTCACTGGCCAACCTCCCAGCTCTGCCTGTGACTTCAATGGGCAGTGCCCTATTCCAATTTCAGTTTCCTATGCTCCTGTAACTTCAGACTTCCGAGAAACTTCCCATCATTTCTCTAGGTTCCTTAACTAGCTGTTCTTTAGATTTCTGGCACTTGCTTGCTTCCCTCTTACTCGATGACATGGCTTTTCTTCTTGCAAAGCTGTGAGAGCTGTTTCCTCTCTCGCTGCTGAGCTCCTTCTCCTCTGGTTTCCGGTTAACAAGGTTGGTAAGCAACATTTCATTCTTTCCCCAAGCCCATGTTTAATTTTGCCACCATAAACCCTCTCTCAGCACAGAAGAGGCAGTCTGAACTGAAACCAAAAAAAACCATACAACCCCCATAAATCTTTGTTTAACACAAATCTATCCTTTCTTATACAAAGCACTAAATTAAACCTACTTAAGTCTATATCTTATTTCTAATATTTAACAGTACAAATAGTGCTCGTTTAAACCTACTTCTGTTTCCTGTCAAAGGTCTTTGATCAAAGAGATCCTCAAAGCTATAAACGGCTATTTTAGAGAAATGGGACATTGTGCAGCATTGTGTAAACAGAATAACAACAGATCAATGCAATGCCCTGCAGTATGATATAGCACTATAGGTTAGATTGTATATAATACAGCTCTGGGTCAGTATAAAAACCTGACATGTGAAGTAATGTTCGAGCTCCATGTCTCCTTCAGAACAGGAGCTTTGAAACACATGAATTGGGAATATGAAGTAAGTCTGAGGCTACACGGTTTTCCCTAATTTAGGATTAGGTCGGTGCCAAAACCTGTTCTCGATGAAGTGTGAAGTGAGCGAGCTCGCTGTGCTGGGTTCTGGCCACCAGCCCTTCCTGACACCACAGCGAATTGTGGTGACAGGGGACCGCAGCGCCACCATCTGGGAACAATATCATTGACAGCAAACAGCTTCCTGACGGTGGTCCGCACCAGGTCACAAGAACAACTTGTGTTGCTGTAGAGCCTGCTACGTAAAGAACACTTCCCAGAGCACTTTGCAGAAGCATTACCAGACCCCCTTCCCCCCAAAGAAATCGATGCTGAGTGAGCATAGGGAGATAAGGTGAGAGGTAACCACAAATTTTGCCCAGGAGCTTTTAAGCAGCTTTTCACAGGAGCGGGGGGTGGTGGGGGGGGGGGGGGGGGAGGATGGGGCAGAGAGGTTCAGGGAGAGAAATTCTCAGTTTCGCGCCAAGGTATTGAAGGCGCAACTGCTGGCGGTGGACCAATTACAATGGGGGATGTACAGGAGGCCAGAATTGGAAGAGTGCAGACATCTCAGAGGATTACAAAGAACAAAGAACAATACTGTAAGGATTCCATCCCTTTCTCTCAGCTCCTTCGCCTCCGTCGCATTGTTCCGATGATGCCACTTTCCAAAATAGTGCTTCAAAAATGTGTTCCTTCTTCCTCAACCGTGATTTCCCACCTACAGTTGTGGACATGGCCCTCAACAGTGCGTGGTCCATCTCCCGTGCCACTGCCCTCGCCCCCTCCACTCCCTCCCAGAACAAGGAGTCCCCCTCGTTCTCACATTTCATCCCACCAGCCTCCGTATGCAAAGTATAATCCTCCGCCATTTTCGCCAACTCCAGCGTGATGCCACCACCAAACACATCTTCCCTTCACTCCCTCTGTCAGCATTCCGCAGAGACCGTTCCCTCCGAGATAACTAGTCCACTCCTCCACTCATCCCATTTCATTTTAACTGTCTTTTACCATTTCTTTTTTGTCTTTCTTAATATATATTTAACCCCCCTCTCATCTTATCCACCTTTCCTTACCCTTTCTCCTCTTTGCTTCCCCCTTCCCCTCTCCCCACATCTACAGTTCACCCTCTGATGTTAGTTTCTGTGCTGTTTGACCTTTCACATCTTTTGTTCTCTCTGGGGACTGCCATTAGCACTCTTTCCCCTTGCTTTCTGTGGCCATTAGCACCCGGTTTCCCTGGGTTTCTGTGGCTATGACTCATCTTTCATTCTCACTCCACAGTATAAATATTTTCCACTTCCTCTGTCTGTTAGCTTTGACAAAGGGTCATCGGACTCGAAACGTTAGCTCTTTTCTCTCCCTGCAGATGCTGCCAGACCTGCTGAGATTTTCCAGCATTTTCTCTTTTGTTAAATAACAATACAGCACAGGAACAGCCCTTAGGCCCTCCAAGCCTGTACTGGTCATGATACCCTCAGCCAAAACCCTCAGCACTTCCTAGTGCCGTATCCCTCTTTACCCATCCTATCCATGTGTTTGTCAAGATGCCTTTTGAATACCATTAATGTATCTGCTTCCACAACCTCCCCTGGCAACGCGTTCTAGGCATTCACCATTCTCTGCATAAAAAAACTACCTCACGCTTCTCTTCTAAACTTTCCCCACGGACCTTAAACCTATGCCCCCTGGTGACTGACCCCTCCACCCTGAGAAAGAGTGCCTGCCCATCACTCTATCAATGCCCCTCACAATCTTGTAGACCTCTATCACCCCTCAGCCTTCGCCTTTCTATTGAAAATAGTCCGAGTTTATTCAGCTTCTCCACATAGTTAACACTCTGCAGACCAAGTAACATCCTGGTAAACCTCCTCTGCCCCCTCTCCAAAGCCTCCGCATCCTTCTGGTAGTGTGGCAACCAGAATTGTGCGCAATATTCCAGGCGCGGCCTAACCAAGGTTCTATACAACTGCAGCATGGCTTGCCAGTTTGTAGGGTTGGAGGAGATTTCAGAGCTGGGGGTATGTGGTGGTGGGGGGGGGGGGGGGGGGGGGGAATATAAAGCCACGAGATTTGAAAATCAGGGTGAGAAATTTAAAACTGATGCATTTTTTGCTGATCTGCTCAAGGAGTAAGAGGAGGAGGCTGCACGCACTCGCTCAGTCAAATCCTTTACGCTGGCTCACTCACTCACTGACTGTTTGCCTTTCAGGCAGGAAGGACGTGCCGGAAAAGTGTTAAGGAGCTGGAGCCCAAGCACTTTGTCTACCAAGGGTGCGTCAGCCTGAGGACGTACAAGCCCAAGTACTGCGGCCTGTGCACGGACGGGCGCTGCTGCCAGCCCGCCGAGACCAGGACCACAAAGGTGCGTTTCCGTTGCCTGGTCCGAGGAACCATGGTCAAAAATGTCATGAAGATCCAGAGGTGTGAATGCAGTCGGCACTGCCAGCAGCAGAGCGCCCTCTCCTGGCCGCATGGCAGGGCTCCCGGCGACTCGAGCAACCGGCTGATGGGTACAGAGGACAACTTCTGAACCCTGCTTGGATGCCAGGGTGGCACCCGGATCTCCAAAGAAAACGCCCACCGCCCTCCACAAGGGGGCATTACGCTGCAATATTGCCCCAGTATATCACTGCTCCAGATCGCTTAGGCGTCAGCATTAGCAAAATCTCTCACTTTAAAAAAAAAAGTAACTTTAGAAGCTAGAGACAGAAATGTGCCTGACAACTAAGTATGTGCATTGTTTTTGCAAAGCACTCACTTTAAGGCCACGTACCACAGAAGCCCACAACCAAGCGATTCACGAGTAAAGAGCTCCCCAGGGGGGTTGTGAGTGATTCAGAACTAATCACAGTACCTTTCCTTGACGGCAGTCAAGTATTTTTAACTGAGTGAAGATCCACTTAAAAAGAAGCATTCGTTGTCCAATTCTGACTGAGTTTGCAAGGTTTGCAAGGTTTCAGTCGTGAAACAGGTTGCTGGACATATGTAACCATCAGAGCCTTATTGTACTCAATAACCATGGCTGATCTGATTGTGGCCTCAACTCCACTTTCTACCTACCCCTGAGAACCTCGGACTTCTTCATTAGTCAATAATCTATCTACTTGGGCCAGCGTGGTGGCACGGTGGTTATCACTGTGGCCTCACAGCGCCAGGGTTCCGGGTTCGATTCTGACCTCAGGTGACTGCCTGAGTCGAATTTGCAAGTTCTCCTGAGTGTCTGCGTGGGTTTCCTGCAGATCCTCCAGTTTCTTCCCACGGTCCAAAGATGTGCAGGTTAGATGGATTGGCCATGATAAAATTGCCCCTTAGTGTTCAAATGTCAGGTGGGGCTACAGAGTTACGGGCCTAGGCACGGTGCTCTTTTGGAGGGTCGGTGCAGACTCAATGGGCCGAAAGGCGGCCTTCAGCACTTTTGGGATTCCATGGTTCCATACCTTCCATGGCTTTCCAGGGAAGAGGGATACAAACACGCATGACCCTTTGAGTGAAAAAACTCTTGTATTTGTCTTAAATGGGAGACCCCCCCCCTTAAACAGTGACCCTAAGTTCTCGTCTCTCCCACCCTGTCTCATCCATCCTGTCTCAGGATCTCATATGTTTCAATAAGATCACCTTATTCTTCTAAATCCCAGTATCATAGAATTTAGAGGCCATTCAGCCCTTGGGAAGAGCACCCCTCAAGCCCACACCATCACCCATCCCCATAACCCAGCAACCCCACCTAACCTTTTTAGACACTAAAGGCAATTTGGTGTGGCCAGTCCACCTAACCTGCCCATCTTTGGTCTGTGGGAGGAAACCGGAGCACCCAGAGGAAACCCACGCAGACACGGGTAGAACGTGCAGACTCCGCACTGACAGTCACCGGAGCCGGGAACCGAACCTGGGGCCCTGGAGTTGTAAAGCAACAGTGCTAACCATTGTACTACCATAGGCACAGCCCTAGTCCCTCTCTCTACCTTCTGTGTAGTATAAACACCCCCCTTCAATCCCAGGTATCAGTCATAGAATCATAGATTTTACAGTGCTGAAGGAGGCTGTTCGGCCAATCAAGTCTGCATCTGCCCTTGGAAAGAGCACCCTATATAAGCCCATACCTCCACCCTATCCCCGTAACCCAGCAACTCCACCAAACCTTTTTGGACACTGAAGGCAATTTAGCATGGCCAATCCACCTAACCTGCACATCTTTGGACTGTGGGAGGAAAACGGAGCACCCGGAGGAAACCCACGCAGACACGGGGAGAACGTGCAGTCACCTGAGCCGGGAATCGAACCTGTGGCCCTGGAGTTGTAAAGCAAAAGTGATAACCACTGTGTTACTGTAGGCACAGCCCTAGTCCCTCTCTCTACCTTCCCTGTAGTATAAACAGCCCCCCCCTTCAATCCCAGGTATCAGTCGAGTGAATATCCTCAACTGCTTCTAATGCATTTGTATCCTTCTTAAGTAAAGAGACCAAAACTATCGACAGTACACAAATGTCGTCTCAACAGCACCCTGCGTGATTGTAGCAAAGCTTCCCTATTTCAATATTCCGCTCTCCTTGCAAAAAATGACAAGATTCCTTTCGCTTTGCCAATCACAAATAAATTGAATTTTTATCCCACCAGTTTTTATTGGCGGGATTTGAACTCTTGGACTCAATCTCTGGTTTACTGCTCCATTGACTATAGTGATTTCACAAAGTTTGACAGGGTGCACAGAGGTCAGTTATGGTAAAGAGAATACCGCTGTATTTAAAGAGGAATGTGCTGGATAAGTGCGTGAGGGAGAACAGAATAGAAGGATATGCTGATGTCCTTGCCCCTTAGGATGGAGGGAAGGGCAATGAGGTTGGGCTGTACGGAGGAGGCTAGTGTGGAGCATCAACCAAGTGACCTGATGCTGCCCTGTTGCATTCTATATGTAATGCTGTTTAATTCTGTACAATCCAAGTTCATAAATCCAGCAAGAAATCCAAGAGCAGCTTCTACAAACATATGAGCGTATGAATTAGGAGCAGGAAGAGGCCACTCGGCCCCTCGAGCCTGATGGCGTACTTTGTGATGTGAAATTTTATGTAATATCATGCTGCATTATGTAATTCTCTATAATCCCGGAAATAAATTGAACCTTATTCACTGTCTGCCGAGAAGGGATGTTTTTGTGCATAAATGTTTCTGCATGTGAAAACCTCAGAATTTAACAATGCGTCCACTGTAAATCGTGCTTTGCCTCCTGCTTCACTCTTCACACCAGGGGTAACTGAGATCTGGAATTGTCTGCGCCCCTTCCAAAACAGAAAGCTCCTGTCATTGTTTTGAGATTCATTGTGGTGAAGTGTCACATGTTGAACAACCGAATATTCACTCCACCTCCCCTCCCTTTCCGCTTTCTGTGCATATGAACATCTAAGGCCTCATTTCATCTCATTTAATTTCACTTGAATCTAAAGGTCTTCCAGTCCCATAAAGTGCACAATGGCTCAGTCAACCCTCCATACTGTCATTTCTTAAACTTATATTATCGTCCTAAGTAGGCTTACATTAACACTGCAATGAAGTTACTGTGAAAATCACCTAGTCTCCACACTCGACGCCTGTTCGGGTACACTGAGGGAGAATTCAGAATGTCCAATTCACCAAACAGTATGTTTTTCGGGACTTGTGGAAGGAAACCGGAGCACCCGGAGGAAACCCATGCAGACTGGAACCCATGCTGCATGGAAACCCATGCTGTCAGCCTAATGCGACTTAGAACAAAGCAAAGTCTTCTTACACAGTGCAGTTTAAAATAGCCCCAGACACTATTTGGAAGAGGTGCAAAGGAGTTTTTCTACTTGTCCTGGTCAATACTTATCACTTAACTAACATCACTGAACAGATTGTCTGGTTAGTGACAGATTGCTAATGTTTTGGGATCTTACCATATAAATTGGCTGTCTGTTTTCTACTTGAGAACATCGATTGAACTTCACTCACGAAAGCCGTTGTACAAATGCAAGTTTTTTTTGCTATTTTCTCCCTCCTTTCCTGAATTGGTTACTTCAGTAATGGATGCTGCCCAGTGCTTCACACAAGTGAACCCAGACAGGTGTCATGCCTGGCACAGGGAAAGATAATTGTCATTGTTGGAGGTTATTGGACATCAGTAATCTCAATCCCAGAAGATCACTGCAGGAGTTCCTCAGCGTAGTGTCCTCGGCCCAACCATATTCAGCTGCTTCATCAATGATCTTTCTTCCAACATAAGGTCACATTTGGGGATGTTCGCTGGTAACTGCACGATGTTCAGCACCATTCGTGAATCCTCAGACACTGACGCTGTCCATGTACAAATGCAGCAAGTCCTGGACAATATCTAGGCTTGGGCTGACAAATGGCAAATTAAATTTGCAACACACAAGTGCCACACATTGACCATTTCCTACAAGAGAGAATCAGATCATCGCTCCTTGATATTCAATGGCAATACCATCACTGAATCCCCCACAGTCAACATCCTGGGGGTTACTATTGTTCAGAAACTGAACTGGACTAGCCATATCAATAATTTGTCAAAAAGAGCAGGTCAGAGGCTAGGAATCCTGACCCTCCTGACTCGCCAAAGCTCGTCCATCTGGTCTCGCCAGTAAATACCACATCCTGTAAAAATGAATTTTATAAAAGGAAGCAAAACAGAACAGTCATCCCAACTAAAACTAAACAGAGCCGAAAAATGCTTGAGCATAGCCTGGAGCAAAGGTGAGGGGGTGGGGAAGGTTGGTGGGAGTGGGCCACTGGGAAGGGTTGTTGAAGCAGGTTATGTTCTGGGTATCTCACTCGCCCCTGATCCACTAGAGAAGCTCAGGTACATTTGCATTTCGGGTGTAGCTGCTGTAGACGACGTATTGGTCACTGTCTCCAGCCCCTTTCCCATCCTGGGGAATCTCTTGAGACAGAAACTGGAAGGGGCACAAAGCTGATGTCTACTCAGTCCTTCTTGAACAAGGACTGGACAATGTTGTCTGTAAAACGTCTGACACTTTGACCAGTTTATTTCTCAACTCTTTTACCCAGGTGCCTTTACTGGAAGGGGAACAAAGGACAGCACAAGTGTATACAAGTTGGGCAGCCCGGTAGCATTGTGGTAGCACAATTGCTTCACAGCTCCAGGGTCCCAGGTTCGATTCCCCGCTGGGTCACTGTCTGTGCGGCGTCTGCACATCCTCCCCGTATGTGCGTGGGTTTCCTCCGGGTGCTCCGGTTTCCTCCCACAGTCCAAAGATGTGCAGGTTAGGTAGATTGGCCATGATAAATTGCCCTTAGTGTCCAAAATTGCCCTGAGTGTTGGATGGGGTTACTGGGTTATGGGGATAGGGTGGAGGTGTTGACCTTGGGTAGGGTGCTCTTTCCAAGAGCCGGTGCAGACTCGATTGGCCGAATGGCCTCCTTCTGCACTGTAAATTCTATGATTCTATGTATGATTCAACCAAATTTATTTATCTAACAGTAAAAAGTTACCTCCTCTTCAATTATCCCAAACAATACTAAATGGTCCCAAGATTCTTCCCGAGCCAATGGACTCAGTGGCGATGCGGTCCGAATCTCTGAGCCTCGATTCCTCAGGGCCTTTGTCCGTGAAGGTGGATCTCGCACATTGCTTCCTCCCGCCTCTGGTCAGTTGTCCAATTTTCTCGATTACCTCTGCGCCAAGTCTTCTGTGTGGAGGGTCCTGGTGGTCGGTCTTAATGCCCCTCTCCACGCCTTTCCAGAAAGTTCTCTGGCCATCAGCCAATGAGGTCTCAGGGTGGGGGCCGTAATACCCAATTGTGTTGTCGATTGCAACTCTGCGGGACACCAGGAAGCCACGCCCAGGTGTCCATCTCTAGGTGTATCGCTTTCACATAACTTCTCCCCATATATCGTAACAGCGGGAAAATTAGGTGCTGGAATGTCTAGCTCTATCTAGACAACCCAAAACAATCGATCCATAAGAATAAGACCGATTATCTCCTGATGTGTGATTGACAGGGCAGGTCCATACGAGGTGCTTTGTGTATGTACATTGTATTCGATCTTGGCCACGTTCGAAATCCCATCAGGTCAGTCCTGAAGCAGACTGTGGTTTAATTTATACTGTCCAATTCTTTAATTTAAAGAGTCCGATTTTATATTAGGCCCACAATTCTGGTCGCTGTCCAATTTTCCACAAGATCAACATTTTGTTTTTATTTGCGGCAGTTTGCATTTTATTGCCCTCTCCCCAAGATTGTGAAGAGGCCACTTTAACCTGCGACTCAATGCAGCCCAGGCAGAGCCGCCACACTGCACCAGCAGGCAGCAGAGTCAGGTTGGCCCCAATATACATCACAACAAGGGCTGGGATTCTCCATTGTGAATCCACCCTGCTGCCACTGCTGGCCAGGTTGGAGAATTTGGCGCTCATCCGAATCTCCAATTCCCGGCAGCGGGACCAAGGAATTCCGCAGCCACGAACAGACGAAGCATCCCACCAAGGTTTCAGTTTTATACAAAGATAATTACAGAACATTTTATTTAATAGTGTGTGTTTCAGGCAAGATTAGGCCCCAGTTAAATCAGGCTGGATTCTCTGTTTGGGAGACTATGGACATAATTTAATGGCCAAGCTATGCCTGAAAAGCAGCTCCCGTGGCGCAACTTGGAGGCCACAACCCTGGAGACCCTCCTCCCGGGATCGACCTGGCTCATAACGCCTTGTGAGATCTAACGCGATGTGAATCCGCCCATTGTGGGTGCAATCACATTTCGGCAAATCTGCATGTTAAAGCGAGGCAGCTAGTCTCATTTTAATGTGTGGATACGCGAGGCTTTGGGATCTTTCGCCTTCGCCTCGGAGATCAGACGAGCGCCGTTCAGTACTGGACTCCACAAACGGAGACTCGTGGGGGTCTCCCAGGGGATCGGAGGCTCCTAGGTGCATGCCCGTTGGGCAGGGTGGTACACTGGCATGGATGATGCCACCAAGGCACCCTGGCAGTGCCACTTGAGTGCCCACCTGGCATTAGCAAGGTAACTGAATGTCACTGACAGCTGTCAAGGGAACTATCAGGGTGCCAGACTGGCAATGTTTTTGCACAGTGACGATTGGACTTGGGGGTGCCCTGCACTGGTTTTGGGGGCATGTGGTGGTTTCTTCGGGGGCTCCAGAGATCTGGACGCCATTTAAAAATGGCGTGCCGATCTCTCACAACACTGAGGAGGTCTGGCGAGCGCAGCTCGTCAATGCACAAAACGGGGCTATGTGCGGTCTTGGCTGCGCGTTCCCCGCTGAAGCCCCTGATCTGACGCGAGTACCGGTTTATAGCATTGTGCTTCTCGGCGCGGAGAACAGCTGGAAAAAAAGCGGCAGACGTATTCGCTATGGGACTTTGTTCCCATTTAGTTAAATCCCACCCTATGTGTTCCCGCCAGAACAGTATAGCAGGCGCTCCACGTTCCCATTGGGACCGTTGTTTATTCAGAGATTCAGTACATGCAAATGGACCAGCACTCTGCTGATGTGAATTGAGAGAAAGTTCCTGTCCGGCTGGCGTCCGATCCGCTTGGGTCGGACTTCCCGCTCATGAGACTGAAAAGCTAGAATTACTTATAAGCGCTCCACTCACCACACACTCCCTTTCCAGCTAAGAAGATCGCTCCATAGAGACATGCACTGAGATTTACCAACAACGGAGCTCGATCGAATGCTGGACATAATTAGGAGAGGAGGCACACACTCTTCACCGACTGAAGCTCGCCATTGTCAAGAGGGCCTGGAAGGTTCTGCCCGCCTCACCAGATGAAAAACCTCCTCAGGGCAGCTCGGATGAGTCACTACCTCCATGTCCCTGGCATCACTCCTGTCCCTTACTCTTCACATCAACCCCCAATCCCCTAGTGGCCAACAACACCCCATCTGCCTGTATCTCCCTTACAACCCACCCTCCACCAAACCACAACACATGTATTGTCCTTTTTGGCCTGGAGCCATGCACAAACATGCCACCAGGTACAGACCCCCTGTAGAACTCGCCTCCCAGCATCTCACAATGTCCTTTCTGTGTCCCCTAGGATAAGGGGGCCCAGAACAGATGAGAGTAACAGAAGACCGGAGGGGACATTCCAGACTTGTGGTGCTGTGGAGGAGAGGGCCATGCAAATTGCGGGCGAGGCTGAGGAAAGGGCCTTGGTTGACATGGAGCTCAGCATGCGGCAAGTGAGAGCCCAAGGCCACGCTGATGTCCCGAATGGAGGTGAGTTACCCCTGTCCCACAAATCACTCATTCCCCAGATCTCACCATGTCTCTTGTCTTTTGCCCTGAAGGTCAGCCAGCAGGCGAGGCCGAGCGATCCGGGCAACCTCGTCCCCAGCCACATCCCTGCACTGCCCTGAGCACCAGTCTGGGTAAGACGCTGACTTCTTATCACTCCTGTCACCTGCACCCTCCTCTATCACTGAGACTATCACCTTGGGGAGAACATTTTACTGATGAGGATCCTGGGTCAGCTTCTGGTAAGCACTACACACAGGAACGCCCGAGGGAGCGGATGGTCGGCGGGCTGGCTGATCCTGGGAAACAGCTGTCATCCGGACAGGTATCGTGCTTCTGGAAAGTATGATCCCATCATTGGTGGAGATGTAGAACCCCGCCCTCTACTCCCCGGCATGCACCCTCCCCAACCCCGCCCTCTCCTCCCCAGCACGCACCCTCCACAACCCCTCCCCCTCCTCCCCGGCACGCACCCTCCACAACCCCTCCCTCTCCTCCCCGGCATGCACCAACCCCAACCCCCCCTCCTCCCCGGCATGCACCCTCCACAACCCCCCCCCTCCCCAGCATGCACCAACCCCAACCCCCCCCCCTCCCCTCCACGCACCAACCCCAACCCCCTGCGGAGACAATAAGTTGGAGGGAATGTTGGTGTTGACACCACTGTGCAGGAGCCACAGGTTTAAGCCCGGGAGATGGATGTATGGGAAGTGGAGGAAGGCGGGACTAGAGGGTGAGGGACTTGTATTTGGAAGGGCAGTTTAACAGGTCTGAGTTGCAGGTGTTTGTGTTGCCTGGAGGGAGGGGGGCAAGCACCGCACAGTGGGTAGCACCGTTACTTCACAGCTCATGTCCCAGGTCCGATTCCCAGTTTGGGTCAGTCTGTGTGGAGTCTGCACGTTCAGTGCCTGCATGTTTCCTCCGGGTGCACCGGTTTCATTCCACAAGTCCCCAAAGACGTGCTGTTAAGACGAATTGAATATTCTGAATTCTCCGTGTACCCAAACAGGCACCGGAATGTGGCGACTAGTGGCTTTTCACAGTAACTTCACTGGTGTTAATGTAAGCCTACTTGTGACAATAAAGATTTAAATTTAGATATATGCACGTGAGGAACTTTGCACAAAAGGAGTGGAGGACATTTCCCAGTTTTCCGGAATACATTTACTACAGCAACTGCTGCTCCCGCATCAGTTGAGGGTAGGATTGAGGACGTACAAGGGCGGTTGGGGAGAAAGGGGTGTTGGGTGATGGTGAGCTTCAAGAACAAATGGGAGGAATTGGGGGGGGGGGGGGAAATAGGCTGGGGTCTGTGGTGAGGCGAATTCAACCTCCTCCTGCATGAGCTCGATTCAGTTCAAGGTGATGCACACGGTACATATGACCCAGACGAGGATGAGGTGGCCGATGAGTGTGGGAAATGTGGACGAGGGCCAGCAAATCACACGCACATGTTCTGGGGTTGAGAAGCTGGAGTTATTGGGAAGCGGTGCTTGGTACATTATCTAAAGTTATTGGGGCGGAGGTCAGCGCGGACCCGATGGTGGTGATCTTTGGTGTATCGGAAATGCCAGAGGTGATGAGGGAAAGGGGGCTGATGATGTGGCCTTCTCCCTCGAATTGCCCGAAGGATTTTGCTGAATTGGAGATTGGATACACCAAGGGTGGTTTAAATTTGAGTTGAGGGTCAGCAGAGGACTTTGGGACACGATGGGGGCTGTTCATGACAATGTTTGAGGAAATGTTTGTCGCGGGAGGCGGTCAAGAAAAAATAAATTGTACAAAACGGAGGACCGTGAATTTGTGGATTGTTTGGAATAAAATATTTTTAAGTGGCAGTAGAGCCCTGGGCGTCCGTGCGTTGGGCTCAAAATCAGAGGATAGGCCTCCACTTTGTAGCTACAAGCAAACATCGTCCGTTGTAACGCAGCTCCCAACGCCTCAAAAAAAACAAGGTACATATAAAATTAGTTACTTTGAAAAAACCCAAATCATGCATCATTCACAAACCGGTGAATCGGGTGTAATGAACACAAAAACGCCCCAGTTATAGCAACATTTGCCTAGAAAATGATTTAATGTTTCAGTTCACTGACGCTACCACAACTTGCAATGCCCAGTCTGGAACAACCCGGTTACAAGCGGACTGACAGGAGAGCGGTACCCTGCGCTCAGTTACACTGGATTCAGCCGTCCGCCACACGCGGCTTTCCAGGGACCTGCTCCCCTACTGCTACCGCCAATTGACCAATCCGTCTGCTCGCTGGTCTCGAACGCGGCAAAATCCACACGAGGCAATGTTCTTCGAAAGTCGGCGCTAACAGCCTCCTGTGGATAAGCTTCTGCAGCTGAAAGACGGCTTCGCATAACCGAGCTTCAGGTTTATACTCTTCCTTCAATCATAACTTCAAAAGACATCTCCAGCAATAGAAACGGCTTTCGATGGGCGCACATTGCCAGCCGACATCAAGCATTACCGCTTACAGTCACACTTACTCACTTTTCGAAATCACAATATCCCTCTGCTCAGAAGCATCTCTCTTTTTAATGGTTAAACTTTTCGAAGAAAACTTAATGTGACTTTAGAGGAAAGGTGTTATTGCTGATGTGCCTTCCTTTCTCATTTGCATATTTCCCTCGAATGGAAACGAGCCGGTATTCTCATTGTGATGGGGAGGGACGGAGGTGAGGGAAAGCGGCCTGCAATGTGCATAGTATCCAACAGATGGCGCCTCTTCCCCATCTCACAGGCTGATTCCCTGTTATTGACCAGGCAGGGGGATGCGTCTGACGAGCACCACCTAATTTTTTAAAAATCCATTTTCGGGATGAGGGCGTCGGTTGCTCGGTCAGCATTTATTGCCCATCCGCAGTTGTCCTTCAGAAGGTGCTGGCGACCTGCCTTCTTCAACTGTTGCAGTCCCTGAGGTGTAGGTACACCCACAGTGCTGTTAGGAATGGAGTTCCAGGATTTTGTCCAGGCGACAGAGAAGGAACAAGGATGCATTTCCAAGTCAGGGTGGCGACTGATTTGGAGAGGAGCCTACAGGTGGTGGGGTTCCCAGGTATCTGCTGCTCTTGTCCCTCTAGATGGTAGTTATCATGGGTTTGGAAGATGCTGCTTGAGGAACCTTGGTGAGTTACTGCAGTGCATCTTGTGGATTGTACATACGGCTGCGGTAGTGGAGGTATTGAATGTTGTGGAAGGGGGAGCAATCAAGCGGGGCTGCTTTGGCCTGGATGATGTTGAGCTTCTTGAGTGTTGTCGGAGCTGCACTCAGCCAGGCAAGTGGAGAGTATTCCATCACACTTCAGACTTGTGCCTTGTAGATGGTGGACAGGCTTTGGAGGTCAGTAGGGGAGTTTCTCGCTGTAGGATTCCTAGCCTTTGACCTGCCCTGGTAGCCACAGGATTAATATGGCTAGTCCAGTTCAGTTTCTGATCAATGGTAACCCCCAGGATGTTGATTGTGGGGGATTCAGCGATGGTAATGCCATTGAATGTCAAGGGGGGTGTCAAGAGATCCTCTCTTGTAAGAGATGGTCATTGCCTGGCACTTGTGTGGCGCAAATGTAACTTACCACTTATCAACCCATGCCTGGATATTGTCCAGGACTTGCTGCATTTGGACATGGACTGCTTCATTATCTGAAGAGTCGTGAATGGTGCTGAACATTGTGCAAATATCCACAAACATCCCCACTTCTGACCTTATGATGGAAGGGAGGTCATTGATGAAGCAGCTGAAGATGGTTGGGCCGAGGACACTCTCCTGAGGAGCTCCTGCAATGATGTCCTGGAGCTGAGATGATTGACCTCCAACCACAATAACCATCTTACTTTGTGCCAAGTATGACTTCAACTAATGGAGAATTTTCACGTTGATTCCATTGACTCCAGTTTAGCTGAGGCTCCTTGATGCCACACTCGGTCAAATGCTGCCTTGATGTCAAGGGCAGTCACTCTCACCCCACCTCTGGCATTCAGCTCTTTTGTCCATGTTTGAAACGAGGCTGTAATGAGGTCAGCAGCTGAGTGACCCTGGCGGAACCCAAACTGAGTGTCCGTGAGCAGGTTATTGCTGAGTAAGTGCCACGTGATAGCACGTCAGTGACTTCTTCCCACACTTTGCTGATGATGAAGAGTAGACTGAAAGGGTGGCAATTGGCTGGGTTGGATTTTTCCTGTTTCCAGTGTACAGGACACACCTGGGCAATTTTCCACATTACCGGAAAGATGCCAATGTTGTAGCTGTAGTGGATCAGCGTGGCTAGGGGTGCGGCAGGTTCTGGAGCACAAGTCTTCAGGACTATTGCCGGAATATTATCAGGGCCCATAGCCTTTGCAGTCTCCAGTACCTTCAGCTGTTTCTTGATATCACGTGGACTGAATCATATTGGCTGAAGACTGACAAGGGGCAATTTAGAGTGGCCAATCCACCTTGTAGCCACCTGGGTTGGCCACTTCTCGACTTAAAATGGAGGTCCGCAAAGACTACAGGGAAATTCAGCCAACACAGGCAAAAACTAGCAAGTGCAGAAATCCTGTGTATTAGAACTTGCAAAAGCCCAGACAGCACTGAAACTCACGGCCATCTGCATACTAATGAGCGATCCCCGGGTACAATGGAAACGTTTACGGTGAATAAGGCCAAGCCAGACTCCGCGGCGCCAGCAGGAGCCAAGACAAAGGAAGGCCAGCGGACACTCAGGGACCGCCCAGCGATCAGGGAACCGCTCCAGTATTGGAGAAATCGATCCAAGTGATCGGAACGTAGTTCAATCACTTGGAACCAAATACGGGGTCCGCCCAAAGAGGCGGGAAGCCCCTGGGGACTATAAAATAGAGTCCCCAAGTTCAAATCATCCTTCTTGGCAGGGTCACTCTGCAACTCGAATCAACCCTTGAGAGTGAACTGTCTAAGCTGTCGCATCAACTAAGTAAGTCTCCAGTCAACGCTCGCTACGAGATAGGCGCTCCTAGCTACCAGTCCATACCAGCTTTTGAATCCTGCAGACTCAGAATCGAACGAAAGGCCAGTTGTTCCCCTGACCTGGTGGGCCAATTCCGAAGCTAAGTATAGGCCTTTTAGTGTTAGAGATAGTCTAGAAAGTAGAGTTTATGCATGAGTAGTGATTTACTGTGTATAATAAATGTGTTTTGATTTGAACCTTACTAATTGGTGTGTTGAGTTATTGATCAGTTCTTGAACTTGAACCTCGTGGCGGTATCATAAAGATACCTGGCGACTCAAGAGCAAAGGTTATAGAAACAGAGCAAATTAAGTAAAGATACAACGGGCAACATTTAAGAGCCAACCAAAAGTTAGCAACATATTACTGGCGACATCCTGACGGGACCCGACTTAGAAGTGGCCTAACCACTCCGGGAGAACCCAAAATTTGAATTGAGAATCCAATTGGGAACAGAAAAACCACAAGTGTTCAAGCAGTTCTGATCAATCCTCGTAATTCGGAAGTGCATTAATGCATGCGTAACTAACAGGGCTATAAGGTAAACTGATAGATTTTTGTTGCGAAAAACTGTCGGGAGTTTGTATTCCAGAAAATAGCGAAAGCCGTACCCGTAATTACAGCACCGCCTTAGTACCCCTCGTCCCAAGTTTTAAGAGAGTATTTAGAGAAGAAAGATGGCAATGCAGGCAATGCAACGCCTCATGAACCCTGAAGAATTTGTGGTCGCAGCGACTAGCAGTAGAGTAGGTCAGTGTCCCGTATGGGAAGAAGAGATCAGAAAATATCTCAAAGGGAAAGGATGGCCCCTTTGGAGTGAATTCTGTGACAATGAGGAAACAGGACCCGGGAGAACAGGACATACTTGGTGGGAGAACCTGTCAGAGATCCATAAGAAAAGCTTGGGAAAAGCTCGCAAGCCGATGGCAATCGTGTCCTGTCTGGCACAATTACGAGGCACAGACGAGGTCGTTCAGACGCTCCGTAAAGAGATAGAAGGGATACATGGAATGAGCAAGGTTGATGTAAGTGAGGTTGCGAAAGAGAACATAGAGTTGAGAAGGCAGTTAGCAGCAAAGGACGGAGAGGTGGATGATGCCAAGTGGGCACACCAGTCTTGTCTGGCGCACCTAAGCAGCTTCCAGACACAGTACAAAAAGGCCAATCAGGACACGCAACATGGAGTCCTGGTAAGAGAGGAAACAGAGAAACAGGTAGAGACATTGCAAAGGCAGTGTAGTGACCTAAAAGCAGTGTTAAGAGCACTCCATGCTGCCACCACAGAGCAAAGGCAAAGCTCATTAGATCACGCAAAGTGCCGGAAGCAGATTGCAGAACTGCAGTCTTTGCTTTCAGTTCAGAACGGATTCCAGAGCACCTTTGGATCCCAGTTAGATGCAGAAGACGGCCCGGATTGGGAAGAATTAAATAAGACCGCGCATAGATATGTTCAGGGAACATGTGCGCAAGGAAAGCCCCAGAAGAGAAAAGCGTCCCAACCCCCCACAGAGCAGGTAGTTCAGGCACCAATGAACCCAGTAACCACCCACCGCACAGTCACATCGGAAGGAGACACGGAATTCCTGTACATGACCCCCTTAACCGTTCACCTGTTCAGACTGTGGGAAGAGATTCATTTGTTCGTCGGCCCTGCTGAGACACCAGCGAGTTCACACCAAAGAGAGGCTGTTCACCTGCTCTCAGTGCGGGAAGGGATTCTCGCAGTTGTCCAACCTGCAGACGCACCGGCGAGTTCACACCGGGGAGAGGCCTTTCTTCTGCTCCGAGTATGGGAAGGGATTCACTCAGTTATCCAGCCTGCTGAGGCACCAGCGATTTCAAACTGATCAGACGAGCGGTTGAACCCTCGCCCACACACAGAACATGTGTACGGTTTCTCTTCACTGTGAACAGTGATTTTTCCTTCCATCTTCAAAATCCAGTCATATTCAGGCTACGGGCATTTTTGCGACTCGATCAAGTCCTGATGTGGCGTCTGGTTTGAATGTCCTGACTGTAAGTCCTCCCCTTCTAATACCCTGTGAACATCAGTTAAAACAGAAAAAGGTGAGTGAGAGAGAACCCACAAAACCACAGAGGCAGGTTGTGGAAGTAAAGTTGACAGAAGTAACCACAAAATGTTAAACAGAGCCAACAAAATACACCCATCATTAGAGACAGAGGGAGTTAGACAATGGCAGAGAGGTGATCAGGGAGGGCAGAAGTGGAACAGCAATGGATGGACATGGATTCAGATCCACAGTAAAGCCCTTAGTGTTGGGTGGGGTTACTGGGTTATTGGGATAGGGTGGAGGTGTTGTCCTTGGGTAGGGTGCTCTTTCCAGGAGCCGGTGCAGACTCGATGGGCCGAATAGCCTCCTCCTGCACTGTAAATGCTATGAAACCGTGACCCAATTACGGGTCGCGTGCGAGACGATCACACCGTTCCTGCCCACCTCAGACCCCCACCATTTCTTTGCCAGAGTAAAGCAGCAGGCGACCATGTATGGCCTGGACGAGCGTGAGCAAGTGAAGCTTACAGTTTTGAGCTTAGACCCTTCGTCGTAGCAGCCCTTCCGACCCACAGAATGTAGGAGGAGGCACCCTTGCAGAAATGCACACAGCGATCCTAGACGCGATTGGCTACAACAGAGGTGACCCCGTAGAAGTCCTGAATAAGTGCAGGCAGAAAAAGACAGAACACCCCACAGCATTTGCTGGACGCCTGTGGATCCATTTCACAGCCGTTTTCGGCAATTTAGACCGCACCCATTTGTCCTAAGACAGTATGGCCAAATGGACCCGCACCCTTATCTCCCATGCCACAGAGGCAGGACAAAAAGCCTGTACCAACTATGACCCCCTCAGAGGAAGCCCACAATGAGAAATGGGTTTTAAAAAGATTGTCCCGCTCCTGGGAGCAATCTGTCCAAAACAAACCCGTAATTGAGAAACCCAAATAACAGCAGGCAGAGGCAGATATCCACACAGTTAAGACGCACCAGAACCCCGCATGGGTAAACGAAGGAAGGAACAGACCCCACAAAAGCCACAGGAGTGTTACAACTGTGGACAATTAGGACACTTTGCACGAGAATGCAACGCCCCACAAAAGCCACAGAGAGCCCAGCAGACAGGCACTCTGAATAGCAACAGGACAAAGCCAGTCCATAGTGTAAGCACCCGTTCAGACCAAGCAGACCTGAACGGAACTGACTGACGGTGTTCGGGCTCCCCCACCTAGGCCTGTGACACCATTTGGGATAGGTCCGGCCGACCAGTAGTTGCAGCGAAAATACGGGGACAGCCCATCGAATTTCTCTGGGACACAGGAGGGTCCCGTACCACAATTAATTCCTCCACCATGTTCCAAAAAGACACGTGGCCCACTACAGCCACAATCACCCTCAGCGGCTTTACAGGCCACTCACAACAGGGACACATCACAGCCCCTGTACCCATTCAAATTGGCAATATTACGACAAGACACCCCATAGTTTTAGCCGATCTACCCCACACAGCAGAACACATTTTGGGAATTGACTTTATGAATTCCCACCACCTTTCATTTGATCCAGTAAACCAATGTGTCTGGAAAATGGCGAAATCTGCAAGAGCCCCCGCAACGTTCACAGTAGGTGAGTATGCAAACAAGATTAGCGCAGTCGGCAATTTCTGGTTTGACCTGACCACGATTAGCACAGACAAGCAGGTTAGGGCAGTTCTGCAGAAGCACAGGACAGCATTCGCGACCCACAAACACGACTGTGGCCGGATGACTGGTTCCGTTCAAATCACAGGACCTGACCCTTGACCCCAAAAGCAATACGGATTTCCCCAAGAGGCAGAGGGAGAAATCTCAAAAGTTATTGATATCTTATTAGAGCAGGGCGTACTTAGATCAGTAGCCTCTACTAATAATGCCCCGATTTGGCCAGTGAGAAAGCCCGATGGATCATGGCGACTGACCATCGATTACCGGGAACTCGCAAAAGTCACCCCCGCAGCAGCCCCCATGGCAGCCACAAGTCCCGAGACCATGCTCAAACAGCGCCTCAACTCACGATATTTTACGATTTTAGACGTCAGTAACGGATTCTGGTCCATTCCATTGGCAAAAGCGTGCCAATACAAGTTTGCCTTCACTTTCAAAGGTCAGCAGTACACGTGGACATGCCTTCCACAAGGTTCCACAACTCCCCCTCCATTTTCCACCGACAGCTGGCAAATGGTTTGTCAAAGTTTTCTCGCCCCGAATGTCTGGTCCAGTATGTGGACGACCTACTACTGCAGACAGACACCAAGGCAGAGCACATCGAGCTTCTGTCCGAACTCCTGGAACTCCTACAGCAAATTGGACGCAAAGTAAACCCCAAAAAGGCCCAAAGTTTGGAAAACAAAGTGACATATTTGGGTACGATTATCACGCATGGTAAACGCGAGATCGAGCATAAAAGAATTGACTCGATTGTCAAATTGCCCCTTCCCCAGAATGTTTCAGCCCTCCGGTCATTTTTAGGACTGGTTGGCTACTGCCGAAACCATATTGACGGTTTCGCCACCAAAGCAGCGCCCCTCTCGGAACTCCTAAAGAAAGAAGCCCCCTGGGAATGGCTTCCGCGGCACACAGATGCTGTAGATGGTTTAAAGCGTGCACTCATTGCAGCCCCAGCACTACAGGTTCCAGACCCGCTTTCCCCCTATGCTATAGAGATAGCTAGCACTGACCGCAACCTTTCGGCCGTGCTCCTCCAGGAACGGCACAAACAGTTAAGACCCGTGGCTTACGCCTCCAGAGTTTTAGATCCTGTGGAGCAGGGATTTTCGGCCTGTGAAAGGCACCTGCTCGCAGTTTTCTGGGCAGTGCAGTACTTTTCATACATAACCGGACTAAACCCCATCACAATCCTCACGGAACACACCCCCACCCAACCTTTACTAGACGGATGACTTAAGGACAGTACAGTAAGCCAAATCAGAGCAGCCAGATGGACCCTTCTTTTGCAGGGACGGGACATCACTGTTAAAAGGACCAAGACCCACACTTCCTAGCCAACAACCTTCAGTACCCAGGCACCCCCCACGAATGTGAAATCATCTCACCGCACCACAACACAGGCCCCTTTATTGCGATAATACCCCCAAAAAGATAGGTAGTTTACCCCAGAGCCCCCAGCACACAGACACGTGCGAACTCTTAAGGATATATGTGGATGGATCTTCCACTATATTAGACGGGAAGCGCATTACTGGATGCGGCATATATGTTGAGGACGCGCAGGGACGCTCCCTAGAAGAAATCTTGCAAAAACTACCAGGACACTTAGGCGCGCAGGCGGCAGAACTAGCAGCCGTTGCGTACATTGTGGATCACCCAGATTCCTTCCCCAGCCCAGCAGACATATACTCGGACAGCCTCTATGTCTGTAACAGCCTCACAGAATTCCTACCCCTGTGGAAAGCAAGAGGATTTGTTTCCGAAGACGGAAAACCCCTCCCTTCAGTCCCATTGCTCCGCCACATTTTACAGAAAGCACAGGACAGGACATTTGGAATTGTTAAAGTCCGCAGTCACTACCGTTCCTCCCCCCCTGGAAATGTAAAAGCCGACGCACTGGCTAAAGCAGGTTCCAGGCATGGATATTTTTGGCAACCCCCCGAAAGCGCCCCAGTGAATTCAGTTCAGGTCTCGCAGACTAATATCGAGGATTTGGTGCAGGCCCAGAAGCAGGACAGCAATCTCAGGGAGATTTTGAAAGGAAAATTTACAGCACCTTACAATAGGTTTAAAAATGCACTAACCACACATGACGGTGTGGTCTTAAAAGACACCCTTTATGTGGTTCCTGAACAGGACAGGAATCAGCTCATTTGTTTGTTCCATGACAGTCATGGGCATCAGGGAATTGATCCCGCTACAGCCCACCTCAGGCAGCGCTGTTGGTGGCCAAGTTTAAAAGAAGACGTAACGCACTACGTTGAGAATTGCCTTATCTGTGCCCAGAACAATCCGGACAGATACGCAAAGAAAGCTCAACTTAGCCACACCCGCCCCGTTAATGGCCCCTGGACTAACCTCCAGATTGATTTTATAGGACCATTGCCGCCTTGCAGGAATGGTTACAAGTACGTATTAGTCGTCATAGACACTTTAACGAAATGGGTAGAGGCATTCCCATCCAGAACAAACACGGCAAAGACCACAGCCAAGATCCTGACCCACCACATCTTTACGAGATGGGGACTCCCCTGCAGCATTGAATCCGACCAAGGTTCCCATTTTACGGGACGCGTCATGAAGAACGTCCTCATGATATTTGGCATTACCCAAAAATTCCACATCGCATACCACCCCCAGTCAAGTGGTATCGTGGAGCAAATGAATCGGACCCTAAGAGCAACCTTCAGAAAAATGGTCCAGCAAAACAACACCACTTGGGATTCAGTTCTCCCTTTTGCGCTGATGTTTTTGAGAAATACTGTTTCGACAGCCACAGGATACACCCCACACACTCTCATGACCGGACGCCCCATGAAAGGCACAGAATTTTTACTAGGACTTGACTTGACCAGCCCCGAAGTGACGGCCCTCACACACGAGAACCCAGTAAAACAGTTAGTCGAAAATGTAAAAACGGCTCAGCTAGCAGCCGCAGTAAGATTAGGCACTAGAAAGAAACAGAGCAAGGCCTGTTTCGACAAGACAGTGCATGCGACTGAGTTTGATGTAGGACAGCACGTCATGCTCTCCGTATACAACCCCAGCACATTCCTGTCACCAAAGTATTCGGGTCCGTACTCCATTGCGGACAAAGTAAGCCCCTCCGTCTATACAATAAAGTACCCCAACGGAAAGACTGCGTGGTTCCATATTAACCAGCTTAAGACATATGGCCCACAGTCCAACCACGCACATCACATCATGCTCGACGCAACAGACCACGCCCCGCCCACAGCCAACGTATCCCTTCCCTCCCCCAACACGTCCACCCTACCCCCGAACTCTAGATTCCGGCCTGGAATGCCCACAGACAGACAATAGCCACAGCACACCTCCCTACTATCCCCAGGCAACAGGCCCCACACCCAGCGAATCTGAACACGATTCGAGTGATCCCTTCCTGATCACATTCCTCAACAAACCCCACCAAAGACCACTGCCCTACAATGACGACTCCATCCCCACGGAATTAGACACCACCTTTTGGCACCGCGACAATTCATACAGGCTCGTCCGAAACAACGAGATGGACCCGAAGTCACACCTTTATCGCAGCTTTATCAACCCTCATCCATTCAAGAGTATGGCATCCGGGAGAAGATGATGACATTGAGTCTGACCCCCAAAACGAGAACCCCTTTGCGACCCTGTTCGCAACTGATAACTGAGGTGTCCAGATGATGTTTTAAAAAGGAACTGCTTGGGAGAAACGGTGTCCTTTCTGATGGAACCTGCAGCATGTTGTTCAATGTTTGTTCGATAGTGTTATTGTTATGTGTTGTTTGTAAACTCGGAAGTTCCACGGCCACACGCCATATTGTCCAGCAGAAACCTGTGAAAACGTGCCAGCATGCTTATCGGCAGAAACCGCTGAGAGCTTGCCAGCCCTCGTTCATAACTGCTCTTCTGGTTCGACGGTAGAACATTTACAACAACCCTCCACGATGACTACATTTCTTGCCCGTTCTTGTCGATTGCTCAGGCAGTGGAGAAACGGCTTGGGACCCGCCCTGCCTGAGGACCCCCCTCTGGTCAGCTACGCTCGGGTAGAGCACATACGGCATTGGTCTCCGCCCTGCCCGAGGACCCCCCTCTGGTCAGCTACGCTCGGGTAGAGCATATATGGCATTGATCACCGTCCTACCCGGGGATGCCACCCAAATCTTACCCGCCGCGGCCCGTACGCACCTCATTTCGGCACTCTTGGTTCAAAAAGTTTTGTTTTGTTTTCCGGCAACCCTTAGGTTGCCATCCGTATGCTATTTACATCCTCAAACATTTGGATGGTAAATCGCACAGCCTGCGAGATGGCTCGCACTGCTTCAGTATTTGTAAGTGTGTCTTGTCCTGAATATTCAGTTTAAAAAAAAAAAAATGAGAGAGTCACACATGGTGACAAATTGTAAAGGGAGAATTGGCACCATGGGACAGACATTCTAAGATATTAACCAAGATAGTAATAGGAACTATGCTTGATCCCACAGAACTCCAGAAGCCCCAAGGAAAGAAAAGAAGAGAAGAGAAAGAAGAACAATGAGGCCATTCTCCGTGTTGCGCACCACCATTATAATGTGTATTCGGCTGCGCGCGAATGCGAACCCCCTGACCCCAACCCCACCAGCTGTTAATTATTTCATAGAATTTACAGTGCAGAAGGAGGCCATTCGGCCCATCGAGTCTGCACTGGCTCTCGGAAAGAGCACCCTACCCAAGATCCATACCTCCACCCTATCCCCATAACCCAGTAACCCCACCCAACACTAAGGGCAATTTTGGACACTAAGGGCAATTTATCATGGCCAATCCACCTAACCTGCACATCTTTGGACTGTGGGAGGAAACCGGAGCACCCGGAGGAAACCCACGCACACGCGGGGAGGATGTGCAGACTCCGCACAGACAGTGACCCAAGCCGGAATCGAACCTGGGACCTTGGAGCTGTGAAGCAATTGTGCTATCCACAATGCTACCGTGCTGCCCGAATAATGATTCGCTTCCCCAGTAACAGGCAACACCACACCATCACGGTGTGATAAGCTCATAACATGGTCCTCCCTTTCCGACGGAATTGAATCCCTTCTTGTATTGGCGATACTCTGCTGCATCGTGCAGACTATCCGCATGAGGAAATGGCGAAGGAGAGCCTACCGCTCTCGCACCCCGGTATACAGGATAAGATCCCCTATTTTTGGTTATCACCAGGACCCCGAACCCCTCGATCTACAATAAAGAACAATAAAAATGTGAATGCTGCTATCATTTTTGTATTGTTAGGAAGTTAGTATGATTGAATGTTTGAGTGAGTGTAGTTTATGAGAGATAGTTAGAGGTACCGTTTTTTTTGAGGTAATGCATGTCTCTGTCTGACATAGCGCCACTTAGAATTGTTAGTTAAAAACTTTTCATACATAGTTATGGTCAGTGTAGAGGCCATGGAAGAGTGCTCGCTGGGTCAGGGAGTGAAGACAACGCAGTTATGTGATCCTTCACGCTTCGCGTTAGGGATCACAAGGAGGGAGTGTAGCCACCTGGGTTGGCCACTTCCCGACTTAAAATGGAGGTCCGCAAAGACTACAGGGAAATTCAGCCAACACAGGCAAAAACTAGCAAGTGCAGAAATCCTGTGTATTAGAACTTGCAAAAGCCCAGACAGCACTGAAACTCACAGCCATCTGCATACTAATGAGCGATCCCCGGGTACAATGGAAACATTTAAGGTGACTAAGGCCAAGCCAGACTACTCGGCGCCAGCAGGAGCCAAGACAAAGGAAGGCCAACGGACACTCAGGGACCACCCAGCGATCGGGGAACAACTCCAGTATTGGAGAAATCGATCCAAGTGATCGGAACGTAGTCCAATCACTTGGAACCAGATACGGGGTCCGCCCAAAGGGGTGGGAAGCCCCTGGTGACTATAAAGTAAAGCCCCCAAGTTCAAATCGTCCTTCTTGGCAGGGTCACTCAGCAACTCGAACCAACCCTTGAGAGTGAACTGTCTAAGCTGCCGCATCAACCAAGTATGTCTCCAGTCAACGCTCGCTACGAGATAGGCGCTCCTAGCTACCAGTCCATACCAGTTTTTGAATCCTGCAGACTCAGATCGAACGAAAGGCCATTTGTTCCCCTGACCTGGTGGGCCAATTCCGAAGCTAAGTATAGGCCTTTTAGTGATAGAGAATAGTCTAGAAAGTAGAGTTTATGCATGAGTAGTGATTTACTGTGTATAGTAAATGTGTTTTGATTTGAATCTTACTAATTGGTGTGTTGAGTTATTGATCAGTACTTGAACTTCGTGGCGGTATCATAAAGATACCTGGTGACTCGAGAGCAAAGGTTATAGAAACAGAGCAAATTAAGTAAAGATACAACGGGCAACATTTAAGAGCCAACCAAAAGTTAGCAACAACCTACAATGCACATCTTCGGGTTCTGGAGGTGAGACCCACGAAGACACGGGGAGAATGTGCAAATTCCACATGGACAGTGACCCGGGGCTGGGATCGAACCTGGGTCCTCAGCGCCGTGCTAACCACTGCACCACCGTGCTGCCCAATTTTTACATATATGTGCGAGGCTCCTCCATCATTGAGGATGGGGATAGTTGTGGAACCTCCTCCTACCGTGAGTTGTTTAATTGTCCATCATCATTCACAGCTGGATGTGGCAGGACTACAGAGTTTAGACCAGATGCGACATTGTGGAATCGCTTAGCTGTCTATCACTTGCTGCTTACACTGCTTGACACACAAGTAGTCCTGTGTTGTAGCTTCACCAGGTTGACACCTCGTTTTCCGGTATTCCTGGTGTTGCTCCTGGCCTGCCCTCCTGCTCTCTTCATTGAGCATTCTGGGCAGGTCCAAGGCGGAAGGGGTTCTGGCAGGAGTTCGGGGACGTTATGTCCGTGGTCCTGGGCCCAAGTCCAGAGGTGGCGATATTCGGGAGTTGGAAAATCCGGGAGTTCAGGGGGGTAAGAGAGGCCGATGTTCTGGCCTTTCCCTCTCTGAAAGCCCGGAGACGGGACTCTGGTGGCGGGTCTCGGAGAGGGTGTGGCGAGCGACCTGCCAGACTTCCCGAGGCTGGAGAAGGTCAAGTTCGTCTTGAGGGGGTCGATGGATGGGTTCACTCGGAGGTGGAAGCCACTTATTGACCTCTTTAAGGATGCAGTGTCTTGTCTGTCAGGTTTCAGTCCCTGGGGTGAGGCTTGGCCTGCATAACTGAAGCCTGTGAAGATGGACATTGAGGGAGGAGTGGTGCCAGTGGTGGAAATCCTGGCAGTTAATCCGGGCTGCACGGTAGCACAAGTGGATAGCACTGTGGCTTCACGACGCCAGGGTCCCAGGTTCGATTCCCTGCTGGGTCACTGTCTGTGCGGAGTCTGCACGTTCTCCCTGTGTCTGCGTGGGTTTCCTCCGGATGCTCCGGTTTCCTCCCATGGTCCAGGGATGTGCGGGTTAGGTGGGTTGGCTATGATAAATTGTCCTTAGTGACCAAAACGGTTCAGTGGGGTTATTGGGTAACGGGGATAGGGTGGAAGTGAAGGCTTAAGTGGGTCGGTGCAGACTCGATGGGCCGAATGGCCTCCTTCTGCACTGTATGTTCTATGTACTATATGTTCTATGTATATGTTTGAGGGGTCAGTGGGAAGGGGGATGGTGAAGGGGAGGTTAAGGTGGTTAAAATGGCGAAGACGGGATGTGAGAAGTAGGCATCGGGGGAGGGGAGCGGAGCGGAGCGGGGGAGGGGAGCGGAGCGGGGGAGGGGAGGGGGCGTTGTTCATAATGTTGTTCAGTTGTTTTTCTGATTTTGTTTGTTTATATGAAAATGCCTTGAATAAAATATTTTTTTAAAAGTCCTGTAGTGGTGTTGGCTCTGAGGGTGTGGGGTCGGTGTAGGCTGCACTTGGGGTTAGAGAGCATGTCCTTGTGGGCGTTTATTTGCGATAACCATAGGTTTGTGCCAGCGAGACTGGATGCGAGGCGGCAGGTAGGGATTGAGTAATTCACGGACCTGTGTATCGACGCAAACCTATGCGGCTGGAGGAGTTGGAGGAATTGTTTGAATTGCCTAAGGGGAATTGGTTTAGGTACCTTCAGGTGCTGGAATTTGTGAGGAGAGAGGTGCCGGCTTTCCCACGGTTGTCACCTCCGGTGCTGCAAGATAAGCTTCTGTCGGAGGATGAAATAGGGAAGGGGATATTTACAAGGAACGAATGGAGTGGGAGGGCGTCCGGGTGGAAGATGTTAAGCGCAAGTGGGAGGAGGAGATGGGATAGGAGGTGGGGTGGGGGGGTGGGACATGGGCTGAGGCCTTGCAGAGGGTGAACGCGTTCTCGTTGTTTGCGAGGTTAGGCCTCATCCAGTTTAAAGTGGTGCATAGGTCCCACATGACAGTGGCGAGGATGAGCAGGTTTCGGGCGTGTCCAAGACTGAGGGGGTTCTGGCAGGTGTTTTCGGATGTTATGTCCGAGGTTCCGGGGGTGAGGGTGGCTCCGGGTCCGGGGTTCTGATATTTGGTGTGTAGGAAGACCCGAGAGTGCAGGAGGAGAGAGGTCGATGTATCGGCCTTTACCTCTCTGATAGCCCGGAGACAAATTTTGTTATGTTGGTGGGGCTCGGAGCCACTCGGAAGGCAGGGGTGTGGTGAGGACCTGGCAGAGTTCCTGCCGTTAGAGAAGATCAAGTTTGCTCTGCGGGAGTCACTCGGAGATGGAAACCGCTCATCGATTTCTTCCAGGAGGATTGAGGGATTAGCGAGACGGGTAAGGGGGGGTTAGAAAGCCGGGACAAGGTTGGGGGTCGGTGTCTGAAGGGCTGGAGGGTTGGGGTTGATGTGATGCTCCTTGGTTGTTCTTTTGATATTTTGCATATTTATATTTTGTTGAAAAGCCTGGAATAAAAATATTTTTTATAAAGCCTCTCTTTCTTAAACCTGTTTCTCTGCCTTTTGATGAAAGGGATACAATGCCACCCTCTGCTGGTGGCTCGATGCTACTACACAAATTGAGGGAAAATCATCAGGGGCGGACAGCAATGTAAAATTTTTTGTTGTTTTTTTAAAATAAATTTAGACAACCCAATTCATTTTTCCAATTAAGGGGCAATTCAGCATGACCAATCCACCTACCCTACACATCTTTGGGTTGTGGGGGTGAAACCCATGCAAGCACAGGGAGAATGTGCAAACTCCACACGGACAGTGACCCAGGGCCGGGCTCGAACCTGGGACCTCGGTGCCGTGAGGCAGCAATGCTAACCACTGCGCCACCGTGCTGTCTATGTAAAATATAATAATAATAATCTTTATTGTCACAAGTGGGCTTTCATTAAGACTGTAAAGTACTGTGGAAATCCCCTAGTCGCCACATTCAGGAACACTGAGGGAGAATTCAGAATGTCCGAATTATCTAACAGCGCGTCTTTCGGGAGTTGTGGGAGGAAACCGGAGCACCCGGAGGAAACCCACGCAGACACGGGGAGAACGTGCAGACTCCGCACAGACAGTGACCCAAGCCGGGAATCGAACCTGGGACCCTGGAGCTGTAAAGCCACAGTGCTAACCACTGTGCTACCGTGCCGCCCTTATCTGGAGTTAGCAAATACTGACCCCTCCCTATCTCCCTCCTTAATCTGTGCTCTCACTCCTGTCATTCTGGATTGTGCTGTCCTCTTATTGAATCCTTGGTGAAGAAATTTCTCCTCACCTCAGTCCGAAATCACCTGCAGTTTGGGCCTCCTTATCGAAGGAAGGATACACCTACCAGAGGTACACCTGCACCTACATCTTCAAATTGTGAGGAATGAGAACCTTGAGAGAGAGCAGCTCTGGTTGGGCGCAGACTGATTCCTGGGAAGGCAGGATTGTCCCCCGAGGAGAGATTGGGGCCTGCATTCACTGGAGGCTAGAAGAGTGAAGGGGCATCTCATTGAAGTGCATAAAATTCTGACAGGGTTGGGCAGACTGGGGGCAGGGATGATGTTTCCTCTGACTGGCGAGGTCTAGAACAAGGGGTCATGGTCTCAGGATACCAAGATTGGCCACTTAGGACTGAGATGAGGAGAATTTTGTTTCACTCGGAGGATGGCGAAACCTGTGGAATTCTCTACCCCAGAAGGCTGTGGAGTCAAGTCCCTGAATATATTTAAGAAGGAAGCAGACTTCGAGACTCTAAAGAGTGTCAAGAGGTATGGAGAGAGTGCTGGAGTGTGGCGTTGAGGAAGTGGCCCTCGAAATAATAGATCCATTGGTGGCCATTTTTCAAAACTTTGGGCTCTGAATTGGTTGCTACAGATCGGAGGGCAGTGAATGTAACCCCGCTATTCAAAAAAGGTAGGGAGAAAACAGGGAACTATCGACCTAATGTGAGCCTAATTTCGGTGGTAGGGAAGATCCTCAAGTCAATTATCAAGGATTTCACAGCAAATCATTTGAAAAGCAATGGTGTAATCAGACAAAGTCAGCATGGATTTAAAAAAGGGAAATCAGGCCTGACAAATCTACTGGAATTGTTTGAAGATGTAACTAGTAGAGTTGAGCAGGGAGAACTGGTGGATGTGGTTTATTTAGACTTTCAGAAGGCTTTCGACAAGGTCTCACATAGCCACTTACTATGTAAAATTAAAGGGCAAGTGATTGCAGCACAGTTCAGAAGCAGAATGGTTAGCACAGTTGCCTCACAGCTCCATGGTCCAAGGTTTGATTCCCGGCTTGGGTCACTGTCTATGCAGAGTCTGCACGTTCTCCCCGTGTCTGTGTGAGTTTCCTCCTGGTCCTCAGGTTTCCTCCCGGTGCTCAGGTTTCCTCCCACAAATCCCGACAGACGTGTTTGTTAGATGAATTGGACATTCTGAATTGTCCCTCAGTGTACCTGAACAGGCGCCAGAATGTGGCGACTGGGGCTTTTCACAGTAACTTCATTGCAGTGTTAATGTCAGCCTACTTGTGGCAATAATAAAGATTATTATTATTATTGTGGGTATCATCTTGAGATGGATAGAAAGTTGTTTCACAGGCAGGAAGCAAAACGTTGGAACTTCCGGGTGCGGCGATGACCAGCTAAGTCGCACGTTTCGGCAGCTCCCGGTGGAACGGACTTTTGGGCTCTTAATAAGAGCCCCAACGGCAATTTTAACGGCTAGAAGCACAGTGCGGTAAACCAGAAAGGAATCCCCCCTGGAAACGGATGGAAAAAGGAGAGGAAAGTGGCCAGATTGCAGTGGATCCTTTGGAGCAGCGGCAAGGAAGGCAAACAAGAACCAAGATGGCGACGGAAGGTGGCAGTTTAACATGGGGCCCTGAACAACAAGAGTTTTTGAAATGTTGCGTGGAAGAACTTAAAAAGGAAATGAAGAAGGAGCAGTTGGCCCCGATATTACAGGCGATCGAAGGGCTAAAGGAGGAGCAAAAGACCCAGGAGCGGGAGCTTCGGGTCGTGAAGGCAAAGGCTGCCGAGAACGAGGACGATATACAGGGCCTGGTGGTGAAGACGGAGATGCACGAGGCACACCATAAACGATGTGTGGAAAGGCTGGAGGTGCTGGAGAATAACGCGAGGAGGAATAATTTAAGGATTCTTGGTCTTCCTGAAGGTGCAGAAGGAGCAGACGTCGGGGCATATGTGAGCACGATGCTGCACTCGATAATGGGAGCGGAGGCCCCGGCGGGTCCGCTGGAGGTGGAGGGAGCATACCGAGTGATGGCGTGAGGACCGAGAGCAGGAGAAATTCCTAGAGCCATAGTGGTGAGATTCCTCCGTTTTAAGGACAAAGAGATGGTCCTTAGATGGGCAAAGAAAACTCGGAGCAGTAGGTGGGAGAACGCGGTGATCCGCGTATATCAAGACTGGAGTGCAGAGGTGGCAAGAAGGAGGGCGAGCTTTAATCGGGCCAAGGCGGTGCTTCACAAAAAGAAGATAAAATTTGGAATGCTGCAACCGGCAAGACTGTGGGTCACATATCGAGGGAGGCACCACTACTTTGAGACGGCAGATGAGGGGTGGACTTTTATTGTGGAAGAAAAACTGGAATAAGCGGGTTATTAAAAAAGAACGTTTGAAACAAAGTGGTGGGGCGAGTATGGGGGGCGAAGAGGGGGGAAAAAGGGGGGGAAAGATGAGTTTTATGTTATTAATCCTGCGATGCGGTAACTTTTCTCTCTTCCACAGGTGGTGGTGGAGGGAGGAAGGGAGGTGGAGGAGATGGGGCGTTGGCCATGGGGGGGCGGGGCCAAAAGGGAAGCGCGGGCTTTGTTCCCGTGCTATGATAATCATGGCGGGAATAGGGAAGCAGGAAGGAGGGGGCGTCGCACGGTGCGAGCCGAGGTCACGGGGGAAGCCGAGGTCGGCCAGAGTTTGCTGACTTCTGGGAGGGAGGAGTTACTGGGTTGCTGCTGCTGGGGAGAGGGGGGAGCCGGAATGGGGTGGGGTGGGTGGGGGGGCACCGCCTGGGGGGGACACAGCTGCGTGGGAACCGGGTGAGGAGCTGGAAAAAGGGGATGGCTAATCGACAAGGGGGGGGGTAAAAAGCCCCCCAACCCGGTTGATCACGTGGAATGTGAGAGGGCTGAACGGGCCGATAAAGAGGGCACGGGTACTCGCACACCTTAAGAAACTTAAGGCAGACGTGGTTATGTTACAAGGGACGCACTTGAAACTTATAGACCAGGTTAGACTACGCAAAGGATGGGTGGGGCAGGTGTTTCATTCGGGGCTAGATGCGAAAAACAGGGGGGTGGCTATATTAGTGGGGAAGCGGGTTATGTTTGAGGCAAAGACCATAGTGGCGGATAACGGGGGCAGATACGTGATGGTGAGTGGCAAATTACAGGGGGAGGCGTTGGTCTTGGTAAATGTATATGCCCCGAACTGGGATGATGCCAATTTTATGAGGCGCATGTTAGGACGCATCCCGGACCTAGAGATGGGAAAGCTGGTAATGGGGGGAGATTTTAATACGGTGCTGGAGCCAGGGCTGGACAGGTCGAGATCCAGGACTGGAAGAAGGCCGGCTGCAGCCAAGGTACTTAAAGATTTTATGGAGCAGATGGGAGGAGTAGACCCGTGGAGATTTAGCAGACCTAGGAGTAAGGAGTTTTCATTTTTCTCCTATGTCCACAAAGTCTATTCGCGAATAGACTTTTTTGTTTTGGGAAGGGCGTTGATCCCGAAGGTGAGGGGGACGGAGTATACGGCTATAGCCATTTCGGATCACGCTCCACATTGGGTGGACTTGGAGATAGGGGAGGAAACAGAAGGGCGCCCACCCTGGAGAATGGACATGGGACTAATGACAGATGAAGGGCTGTGTCTAAGGGTGAGGGGGTGCATTGAAAAATACTTGGAACTCAATGATAACGGGGAGGTCCAGGTGGGAGTGGTCTGGGAGGCGCTGAAGGCAGTGGTTAGAGGGGAGCTGATATCAATAAGGGCACATAAAGGAAAGCAGGAGAGTAGGGAACGGGAGCGGTTGCTGCAAGAACTTCTGAGGGTGGACAGGCAATATGCGGAGGCACCGGAGGAGGGACTGTAAGGGAAAGGCAAAGGTTACACGTAGAATTTGACTTGCTGACAACGGGTACTGCAGAAGCACAGTGGAGGAAGGCACAGGGTGTACAGTATGAGTATGGGGAGAAGGCGAGCAGGTTGCTGGCCCATCAATTGAGGAAAAGGGGAGCAGCGAGGGAAATAGGGGGAGTGAGGGATGAGGAAGGAGAGATAGAGCGGGGAGCGGAGAGAGTGAATGGAGTGTTCAAGGCATTCTATAAAAGATTATACGAAGCTCGGCCCCCGGATGGGAAGGAGAGAATGATGTGCTTCCTGGACCTGCTGGAATTTCCTAAGGTGGAGGAGCAGAAGAGGGTGGGACTGGGAGCACAGATCGAGATAGAGGAAGTAGTGAAAGGAATTAGGAGTATGCAGGCGGGGAAGGCTCCGGGACCGGATGGATTTCCAGTCGAATTTTATAGGAAATATGTGGACTTGCTTGCCCCGATACTGATGAGAACCTTTAATGAGGCGAAGGAAAGGGGACAGCTGCCCCCGACTATGTCGGAGGCAACGATATCGCTTCTCCTAAAGAAGGAAAAAGACCCGCTGCAATGCGGGTCCTATAGACCTATTTCCCTCCTAAATGTAGACGCTAAGATTCTGGCCAAGGTAATGGCAATGAGGATAGAGGATTGTGTCCCGGGGGTAGTCCATGAGGACCAAACTGGGTTTGTGAAGGGGAGACAGCTGAATACGAATATACGGAGGCTGCTAGGGGTAATGATGATGCCCCCACCAGAGGGGGAAGCGGAGATAGTGGTGGCGATGGATGCCGAGAAAGCATTTGATAGAATCATAGAGGTTTACAGCATGGAAACAGGCCCTTCGGCCCAACCAGTCCATGCCGCCCAGTTTTTACCATTAAGCTAGTCCCAGTTGCCCGCACTTGGCCCATAACCCTCTATACCCATCTTACCCATGTAACTATCTAAATGTTTTTTAAAAGACACAATTGTACCCGCCTCTACTACTACCTCTGGCAACCCATTCCAGACACTCACTACCCTCTGAGTGAAGAAATTGCCCCTCTGGGCCCTTCTGAATCTCTCCCCTCTCACCTTAAACCTATGCCCTCTAGTTTTAGACTCCCCTACCTTTGGGAAAAGATGTTGACTATCTACCTTATCTATGCCCCTCATTATTTTATAGACCTCTATAAGTTCACCCCTAAGCCTCCTACGCTCCAAGGAAAAAAGTCCCAGTCTATCCAGCCTCTCCTTATAACTCAAACCATCAAGTCCCGGCAACATCCTAGTAAATCTTTTCTGCACTCTTTCCAGTTTAATAATATCCTTCCTATAATAGGGTGACCAGAACTGCACACAGTATTCCAAGTGTGGCCGTACCAATGTCTTGTACAACTTCAACAAGACGTCCCAACTCCTGTATTCAATGTTCTGACCAATGAAACCAAGCATGCCGAATGCCTTCTTCACCACCCTGTCCACCTGCGACTCCACCTTCAAGGAGCTATGAACCTGTACTCCTAGATCTCTTTGTTCTATAACTCTCCCCAACGCCATACCATTAACTGAGTAGGTCCTGGCCTGATTCGATCTGCCAAAATGCATCACCTCACATTTATCTAAATTAAACTCCATCTGCCATTCGTCGGCCCACTGGCCTAATTGATCAAGATCCCGTTGCAATCCTAGATAACCTTCTTCACTATCCACTGTGCCACCAATCTTGGTGTCATCTGCAAACTTACGAACCATGCCTCCTAAATTCTCATCCAAATCATTAATATAAATCACAAATAACAGCGGACCCAGCACCGATCCCTGAGGCACACCACTGGTCACAGGCCTCCAGTTTGAAAAACAACCCTCTACAACCACGCTCTGCCTTCTGTCGTCCAGCCAATTTTGAATCCAATTGGCAACCTCACCCTGGATCCCGTGAGCTTTAACCTTCTGCAACAACCTACCATGCGGTACCTTGTCAAAGGCTTTGCTAAAGTCCATGTAGACAACGTCTACTGCACTGCCCTCATCTACCCTCTTGGTCACCCCCTCAAAAAACTCAATCAAATTTGTGAGACATGATTTTCCACGCACAAAGCCATGCTGACTGCCCCGAATCAGTCCTTGCCTCTCTAAATGCCTGTAGATCCTGTCTCTCAGAATACCTTCTAGCAACTTACCTACTACAGATGTTAGGCTCATCGGTCTGTAGTTCCCAGGCTTTTCCCTGCTGCCCTTCTTAAACAAGGGCACAACATTCGCCACTCTCCAATCTTCAGGCACCTCACCTGTGGCTGCCGATGATTCAAATATCTCTGTTAGGGGACCCGCAATTTCCTCCCTAGCCTCCCACAACACCCTGGGATACATTTCATCAGGTCCCGGGGATTTATCTACCTTGATGCGCTTTAAGACTTCCAGCACCTCCTCCTCTGTAATATGTACACTTCTCAAGACATCACTATTTATTTCCCTTAGTTTCCTAACATCCATGCCTTTCTCCACCATGAATACCGATGAGAAATATTCATTCAGGATCTCACCCAACTCTTGTGGCTCTGCACATAGATGCCCTTGTTGATCCTTAAGAGGCCCTACTCTGTCCCTAGTAACTCTTTTCCCCTTTATGTATTTGTAGAATCTCTTTGGATTCTCCCTTGCATTATTTGCCAAAGCAATTTCATGTCCCCTTTTTGCCCTCCTGATTTCCCTCTTAACTCTATTTCGACAATCTCTATACTCTTCAAGGGATCCACTTGATCCCAGTTGCTTATGTACGTCATATGCCTCCTTCTTTTTGACCAGAGTCTCAATATCTCGAGTCATCCAGGGTTCCCTACTTCTACCAGCCTTACCCTTCACTCTAAAGGGAATGTGCTTACCCTGCACCCTGGTTAACACATTTTTAAAAGCCTCCCATTTACCAGCCGTCCCTTTGCCTGCCAACAGTCTCCCCCAATCTACCTCTGCAAGTTCCTGTCTGATACCATCAGAATTTTAACTCTTGGGCCAGACCTATCATTCTCCATAGCTATCTTAAAACTAATGGAGTTATGGTCACTTGTCCCAAAGTGATCTCTCACTAGCACTTCTGTCACTTGCCCTTCCTTATTTCCCAAGACGAGGTCAAGTTTTGCCCCCCCTCTAGTCGGTCCATCCACATACTGAATGAGAAATTCCTCCTGAATACACTCAACAAATTTCCCTCCATCCAAGCCCCTAATGCTATGGCTGTCCCAGTCAATGTTGGGAAAGTTAAAGTCCCCTACTACTACCACCCTATTATTCTTGCAGCTATCTGTAATCTCCTTACATATTTGCTCCTCAATTTCCCGCTGACTATTTGGGGGCCTGTAGTACAGTCCTACCAAGGTGATCTCTCCCTTCTTATTTTTCAGTTCCACCCATATAGACTCAGTGGGCGAACCCTCGGATATATCCCCTCTAAGTACTGCCCTGATGTTCTCCCTAATCAAAAACGCCACTCCCCCTCCTCTCTTACCTCCTGTTCTATCCTTTCTATAGCATCTGTACCCCGGAACATTGAGCTGCCAGTCCTGCCCCTCCCTTAGCCATGTTTCAGTCATAGCTATAATATCCCAGTCCCATGTGCCCGTCCATGCCCTGAGTTCATCCGCTTTGCCCGTCAGGCCCCTTGCATTGAAATAAATGCAGTTTAATGTAGACCTTCCTTGCTCTCTGCCCTGCTTTCTCAGGTCATGCTTTACACACTCTCCCTTCCTGCCTTTTGTTTCTGTCCCCACTGACTTCCTACATCGGTTCCCACCCCCCTGCCACATTAGTTTAAACCCTCCCCAACTGCACTAGCAAACACACTCCCGAGAACATTGGTTCCGGTCCCACCCAGATGCAGACCGTCCGATTTGTACAGGTCCCACCTCCCCCAGAACCGGTCCCAATGTCCCAGGAATTTGAAACCCTCCCTCTTGCACCATCTCTCAAGCCACGTATTCATCCTAGCTATCCTGTCATTCCTACTCGGACTATCACGTGGCACTGGTAGCAATCCTGAGATTACTACCTTCGAGGTCCTACTTTTTAGTTTAACTCCTAACTCCCTAAATTCAGCTCGTAGGACCTCATCCCGTTTTTTACCTATATCGTTGGTGCCTATATGCACCACGACAGCTGGCTGTTCACCCTCCCCCTCCAGAATGCCCTGCAGCCGCTCCGAGACATCCTTGCCCCTTGCACCAGGGAGGCAACATACCAACCTGGATTCTCGTTTGCGTCCACAGAAACGCCTGTCTATTCCCCTTACAATTGAATCCCCTATCACTATAGCTCTGCCACTCTTTTTCCCGCCCTTCTGAGCAGCAGAGCCAGCCACGGTGCCATGAACCTGGCTGCTGCCACCTTCCCCTGGTGAGCCATCTCCCCCAACAGTTTCCAAAACGGTAAATCTGTTTTGGAGGGAGATGACCGCAGGGGATCCCTGCACTGCCTTCCTACTCTTCCTCTGTCTGTTGGTCACCCATTCCCTATCTGCCTCAGTAATTTTAATCTGCGGTGTGACCAACTCACTGAACGTGCTATCCACAACTTCCTCAGCATCGCGGATGCTCCAAAGTGAGTCCATCCGCAGCTCCAGAGCCATCAAGCGGTCTAACAGGAGCTGCAGTTGGACACACTTCTTGCAGATGAAGGAGTCAGGGACACCAGAAGGGTCCCTGACTTGCCACATCTCACAAGAGGAGCATGACACGGGTCTGAGCTCTCCTGCCATGACTTAAACCTGAAGTTAAATTTGAACTACACTACACAGCTAAGAGAAAGTCAAAGAGAGAGAAATCACTAACCAGTCACAAGCCAATCACTCACCTGCTGGCTGTGATGTAATTGCTCCCGAGGCTCCCTCACAGGTCTGCTTCTCTGCACCTCCTTAAGATGAGCACCAAATTCCCTTAACTAGTTAATTAATTTACTTAATTAATTGGATTTTTTTTGTTTTGTTTGGGGGGGGGGGGAGAAACTCAACCCCAAACACCAAACTCCAAAAAAACAAACACAGCCCTCACTCACCTCTTACCCGAACTCAGCCTTACCCAAACTTAGATACACTCTGTTTGCCTCCAGCACTCTGTTTCTATTGGCACTTCAGCCACACCTTTTGTATCGTTCCTGATTTACAGTCAGCCAATAGGCCTGCTCCCGAAACTGATCTCCCGAAACTAACAGCTGACCTGCAAGGTAAGGAAGTGGTTAATCAGTACTTACCTCACCCCAGGCAGCGACCTTTTAATCTGTCCCCTCTGCCTCGCAGCTCCCGCGCTTTTTCAAACTCCCGCGCTGTTTCCAAGGTCCCGGCTCCCTCTCTCTCCCGAACAGCTGACCTGCAAGGTAAGAAAGTGGTTAATCAGATAGAGTGGAGTGGGATTATTTGTGGGTGGTGTGGAGGAGATTTGGCTTTGGAGATGAGTATATTAGATGGGTACAGCTGCTGTATAGGGCCCCGATGGCGAGCGTGGTCACGAATGGATGGGGGTCTGCGTATTTTCGGCTCCATAGAGGGACGAGGCAGGGATGTCCTCTGTCCCCATTATTGTTTGCGCTGGCGATTGAGCCCCTGGCAATAGCATTGAGGGGTTCCAGGAAGTGGAGGGGAGTACTCAGGGGAGGAGAGGAACACCGGGTATCTCTGTATGCGGACGATTTGTTGGTGTATGTGGCGGACCCGGCGGAGGGGATGCCAGAGATAATGCGGATACTTGGGGAGTTTGGAGAATTTTCAGGATATAAGCTGAACATGGGGAAAAGTGAGCTGTTTGTGGTGCATCCAGGGGAGCAGAGCAGAGAAATAGAGGACTTACCGCTGAGGAAGGTAACAAGGGACTTTCGCTACTTGGGGATCCAGATAGCCAAGAATTGGGGTACATTGCATAGGTTAAATTTAACGCGGTTGGTGGACCAGATGGAGGAGGACTTCAAGAGATGGGACATGGTATCCCTGTCACTGGCAGGGAGGGTACAAGCGGTTAAAATGGTGGTCCTCCCGAGATTCCTCTTTGTGTTTCAGTGCCTCCCGGTGGTGATCACGAAGGCTTTTTTCAAAAGGATTGAGAAGAGTATCATGAGTTTTGTGTGGGCCGGGAAGACCCCGAGAGTGAGGAAGGGATTTTTGCAGCGTAGTAGGGATAGGGGGGGGCTGGCGCTACCGAGCCTGAGTGAGTACTACTGGGCCGCCAACATCTCAATGGTATGTAAGTGGATGGGAGAAGAGGAAGGAGCGGCGTGGAAGAGATTGGAGAAGGCGTCCTGTAGGGGGACTTGCCTACAAGCCATGGTGACGGCGCCGTTGCCGTTCTCACCGAAGAAATACACCACAAGCCCGGTGGTGGTGGCTACTCTGAAAATTTGGGGGCAATGGAGACGGCATAGGGGAAAGACGGGAGCCTCGGTGTGGTCCCCGATAAGAAATAATCATAGGTTTGCTCCGGAGAGAATGAATGGGGGATTTGGAACATGGCAAAGAGCAGGAGTAACACAATTGAGAGATCTGTTTGTAGATGGGACGTTTGCAAGTCTGGGAGCGCTGACCGAAAAATATGGGTTGCCCCAAGGGAATGCATTTCGGTATATGCAACTGAGGGCTTTTACGAGGCAACAGGTGAGGGAATTCCCGCAGCTCCCGACGCAGGAGGTGCAGGACAGAGTGATCTCAAAGACATGGGTGGGGGACGGCAAGGTGTCAGACATATATAGGGAGATGAGAGACGAGGGGGAGATTATGGTAGACGAGCTGAAAGGGAAATGGGAAGAAGAGCTGGGAGAGGAGATTGAGGAGGGGCTGTGGGCTGATGCCCTAAGTAGGGTAAACTCATCGTCCTCGTGTGCCAGGCTAAGCCTGATACAATTTAAGGTGTTACACAGGGCGCATATGACTGGAACACGGCTTAGCAAATTTTTTGGAGTAGAGGATAGGTGTGCGAGATGCTCGAAAAGCCCAGCGAATCACACCCACATGTTCTGGTCATGTTCGGCACTACAGGGGTTTTGGGTGGGGGTGACAAAGGTGCTTTCGAAGGTAGTGGGGGTCCAGGTCGAACCAAGCTGGGGGTTGGCTATATTTGGGGTTGCAGAAGAGCCGGGAGTGCAGGAGACGAGAGAGGCTGATGTTTTGGCCTTTGCGTCCCTAGTAGCCCGGCGCAGGATACTGTTGATGTGGAAGGAAGCCAAGCCCCCGGGTGTGGAGACCTGGATAAATGACATGGCAGGGTTTATAAAGCTGGAACGGATTAAGTTCGTCCTAAGGGGATCGGTTCAAGGGTTCACCAGGCGGTGGCAACCGTTCGTCGAATACCTCACAGAAAGATAGAGGGAATGGAAAAGAAGAAGACAGCAGCAGCAGCCCAGGGGGGGGGGGGGGGAGGGGGGGGGGAGGGACCAGAGGGATTTTCAGGGATGTTAATATATAAGTATAATATGTATAGGTTGTTGTTATAGATAATTGTATATTGGACTGTTAAAACATATTTTGGGAGAATATTTATCTGGGACAAGGCAGTTGCCATTTAGTTTTGTTTTTGTTTTTGTTTGTTTATATATTATTTATTTCTTGTTTATAAAACTGGCCATTGTTATTTATATTGTTATATTACTGTGTAAAGGATACACAATGTACTGTGATGGTTGGCCAAAAATGTTCAATAAAATATTTTTTTTTTTAAAAAGGAAGCAAAACGTTGGAATAAATGGGTCTTTTTCTGTTTGGCAGGCAGTGACTAGTGGGTACCGCAGAGATCAATGCTAGGACCCCAACTGTTCAAATTATACATTAATGATTTGGACGAGGGAACTAAATGTAATACTGCCAGATGTACCATCAATGACCACGAAACAAAAATAGTGAAACTATTGAGGCTTTATTGTACAAGATGTTGTGCCTCCTGCAGCCTGAACCAGAATGGAAGCAGCGCAGGAGAGCAGACACTTTTATACGCCGCCTGCTGGGAGGAGATGGCAGGCTGGGACTTACTGTGTTAACTGTAGTACAGTGGCAGTACCGTAATACACGTAGTGTGTTACCAGTGGTGTTTACCACATTCACCCCCTGTTTATAAAATGTCCAGCAGGGGTGAAGAAATAACGTCACAGATTGAGTGTCAGGGGCTGTGACCCTCCGTCGCGATCGCCTCAGTCCTGGTCGTGGTGTGGGTGCGGATGTGGGTACCTGCGACTCCAGAAGCATGTTGCCCTCTCCCTCTTCACCCAGGAGTGGATCCGGTGACGGGACGGATGCTGCTGGGGTGGGGGCTGTGGTGAGGGTCGATGGTGGGAGGGCAAATGGCGCAGGGGCAGGGGAGGCAACTGGAGGGGGAGGGGACGGTCCCAGGTCGGGGCTGGTGGTTGTGGGTAGGGACCCAGCGGGTGCCAGGTACCGGAGGGAGACTGTGTCCTGTCGCCCGTCATAATGTGCCACGTAGGCGTATTGTGGATTTGCATGGAGGAGGTGGACTTTCTCGATCAGGGGTTCCGATTTATGACTCCTCACATGCTTCCGAAGGAGGACGGGCCCAGGAACTGT